>NW_026060779.1:17500-85000 GCF_929443795.1 Astur gentilis | reverse complement strand
AAGGTGGCAGCCCTGAAAGCTGTTGCTGATCTTCACCGTCCCCCTGCAGCCTATTCAAAGGCACAACAGGATTCAGGACCCGGGCATGCCCAGAGGAGGAACATCTCATGGCTCTCGTCCTCGGAAGAGCCTGAATCCGGAATGGCACACGTCCGGCTCCTTGTCCCACACGGAAGGTGGCAGCCCTGAAAGCTGTTGCTGGTCTTCACCGTCCCCCTGCAGCCTATTCACAGGCACAACAGGATCTGGGTCCCGGGCTTGCCCAGAGGAGGAACATCTCATGGCTCTCGTCCTCAGCAGGGCCTGATTCTGAAAAGGCACACGTGCGGCTCCTTGTCCCACACGGAAGGTGGCAGCCCTGAAAGCTGTTGCTGGTCTTCACCGTCCCCCTGCAGCCTATTCACAGGCACAACAGGATCTGGGACCCGGGCTTGCCCAGAGGAGGAACATCTCATGTCTCTCGTCCTCGGCAGGGCCTCTTTCCGAAAAGGCACACGTCCGGCTTCTTGTCCCACACGGAAGGTGGCAGGCTGGAAAGATGTTGCTGGTCTTCACCGTCCCCCTGCAGCCTATTCACAGGCACAACAGGATCTGGGATACGGGCTTGCCCAGAGGAGGAAAATCTCATGGCTCTCGTCCTCAGCAGAACCTGTTTTGGAAACGGCACACATCCTGCAACTTGTCAGAAAAGGTTTACAGTTAGGGGTTAGGGTTAGGGTTGGGGTTAGGGTTAGGGTTAGGGTTAGGTTTAGGGTTAGGGTTAGGGTTAGGGGGTTAGGGTTAGGCTTAGGGTTAGGGTTAGGGTCAGGGTTAGGGTTAGGGTTAGAGTTACGAGATAGGGTCCGGGTTAGGGTTACAGTTAGGGTTAGGGTTAGGGTTTAGGGTTAGGGTTAGTGTTAAGGGCTTAGGGTTAGGGTTAGGGTTAGGGGTTAGGATTAGGGTTAGGGTTAGGTGTTAGGGCGAGTGTTAGGGTTAGGTGGTTAGGGTTACGGTTAGGGTTAGGGGTTAGGTTTAGGGTTAGAGTTACGAGATAGGGTCCGGGTTAGGGTTACAGTTAGGGTTAGGGTTAGGGTTTAGGGTTAGGGTTAGTGTTAAGGGCTTAGGGTTAGGGTTAGGGTTAGGGTCGTTAGGGATGGGCTTAGGGTTAGGGTTAGGGGTTAGGGTTAGTGTTAGGGTCAGGGTTAGTCTCTCGTTCTCGGCAGAGCCTGTTTCCAAAAAGGCACACGTCTGGATCCTTGTCCCACAAGGAAGGTGGTAGCCCTTAAAGCTGTTACTGGTCTTCACCGTCCCCCTGCAGCCTATTCACAGGCACAACAGGATCTGGGACCCGGGCTTGGCCAGAGGAGGAACATCTCATGGCTCTCGTCCTCGGCAGAGCCTGATTCCGGAAAGGCACACGTCCGGCTCCTTGTCCCACACGGGAGGTGGCAGCCCTGAAAGCTGTTGCTGGTCTTCACCGTCCCCCTGCAGCCTATTCACAGGCACAACAGGATTCAGGACCCGGGCATGCCCAGAGGAGGAACATCTCATGGCTCTCGTCCTCGGCAGAGCCTACTTCTGAAAAGTCACACGTCCGGCTCCTTTTCCGACACGGAGGGTGGTAGGCCGGAAAGCTGTTGCTGGTCTTCACCGTCCCCCTGCAGCCTATTCACAGGCACAACAGGATCTGGGACCCGGGCTTGCCCAGAGGAGGAACATCTCATGGCTCTCGTCCTCGGCAGTGTCTGATTCCGGAAAGGCACACGTCCGGCTCCTTGTCCCACACGGAAGGTGGCAGCCCTGAAAGCTGTTGCTGGTCTTCACCGTCCCCCTGCAGCCTATTCACAGGTACAACAGGATTCAGGACCCGGGCTTACCCAGAGGAGGAACATATCATGGCTCGCGTCCTCGGCAGAGCCTACTTCTGAAAAGTCACACGTCCGGCTCCTTGTCCGACACGGAAGGTGGTAGGCCGGAAAGATGTTGCTGGTCTTCACCGTCCCCCTGCAGCCTATTCACAGGCACAACAGGATCTGGGACCCGGGCTTGCCCAGAGGAGGAACATCTCATGGCTCTCGTCCTCGGCAGAGTCTGATTCTGGAAAGGCACACGTCCGGCTCCTTGTCCCACACGGAAGGTGGCAAGCCGGAAAGATGGTGCTGGTCTTCACCGTCCCCCTGCAGCCTATTCACAGGCACAACAGGATCTGGGACCGGGGCTTGCCCAGAGGAGGAACATCTCATGGCTCTCGTCCTCGGCAGAGCCTGATTTTGGAAAGGCACACGTCCGGCTCCTTGTCCCACACGGAATGTGGCAGGCTGGAAAGATGTTGCTGGTCTTCACCGTCCCCCTGCAGCCTATTCACAGGCACAACAGGATCTGGGACCCGGGCTTGCCCAGAGGAGGAACTTCTCATGGCTCTCGTCCTCGGCAGAGCCTGATTCCGGAAAGGCACACGTCTGGCTCCTTGTCCCACACGGAAGGTGGCAGCCCTGAAAGATGTTGCTGGTCTTCACCGTCCCCCTGCAGCCTATTCACAGGCACAACAGATTCTGGGATACGGGCTTGCCCAGAGGAGGAAAATCTCATGGCTCTCGTCCTCAGCAGAACCTGTTTCGGAAACGGCACACATCCTGCAACTTGTCAGAAAAGGTTTACAGTTAGGGGTTAGGGTTAGGGTTGGGGTTAGGGTTAGGGTTAGGGTTAGGGTTAGGGTTAGGTGGTTAGGGGTAGGCTTAGGGTTAGGGTTAGGGTCAGGGTTAGGGTTAGGGTTAGGGCCATTAGGGTTAGGGTTAGGGTTAGGGGTTAGGGTTAGGGTTAGAGTTACGAGATAGGGTCCGGGTTAGGGTTACAGTTAGGTTTAGGGTTAGGGTTTAGGGTTAGGGTTAGTGTTAAGGGCTTAGGGTTAGGGTTAGGGTTAGGGTCAGGGTTAGTCTCTCGTCCTCGGCAGAGCCTGTTTCCGAGAAGGCACACGTCCGGCTCCTTGTCCCACACGGAAGGTGGCAGCCCTGAAAGCTGTTGCTGGTCTTCACCGTCCCCCTGCAGCCTATTCACAGGCACAACAGGATCTGGGACCCGGGCTTGCCCAGAGGAGGAACATCTCATGGCTCTCATCCTCGGCAGACCCTATTTCTGAAAAGTCACACGTCCGGCTCCTTGTCCCACACGGAAGGTGGCAGGCCGTAAAGATGTTGTTGGTCTTCACCGTCCCCCTGCAGCCTATTCAAAGGCACAACAGTATTCAGGACCCGGGCACGCCCAGAGGAGGAACATATCATGGCTCTTGTCCTCGGCAGAGCCTCTTCCCGAAAAGGCACACGTCCGGCTCCTTGTCCCACACGGAAGGTGGCAGCCCTGAAAGAAGTTGCTGGTCTTCACCGTCCCCCTGCAGCCTATTCACAGGCACAACAGGATCTGGGACCCGGGCTTGCCCAGAGGAGGAACATCTCATGGCTCTCGTCCTCGGCAGAGCCTATTTCCGAAAAGGCACACCACCGGCTCCTTGTCCCACACGGAAGGTGGCAGCCCTGAAAGCTGTTGCTGGTCTTCACCGTCCCCCTGCAGCCTATTCACAGGTACAACAGGATTCAGGACCTGGGCTTGCCCAGAGGAGGAACATCTCATGGCTCTCGTCCTCGGCAGGGCCTCTTCCCGAAAAGGCACACGTCCGGCTCCTTGTCCCACACGGAAGGTGGCAGCCGTGAAAGCTGTTGCTGGTCTTCACCGTCCCCCTGCAGCCTATTCACAGGTAACACAGGATCTGGGACCCGGGCTTGCCCAGAGGAGGAACATCTCATGGCTCTCGTCCTCGGCAGAGCCTGATTCCGGAAAGGCACACGTCCGGCTCCGTGTCCCACACGGAAGGTGGCAGGCTGGAAAGATGTTGCTGGTCTTCACCGTCCCCCTGCAGCCTATTCACAGGCACAACAGGATCTGGGCTACGGGCTTGCCCAGAGGAGGAAAATCTCATGGCTCTCGTCCTCAGCAGAACCTGTTTTGGAAACGGCACACATCCTGCAACTTGTCAGAAAAGGTTTACAGTTAGGGGTTAGGGTTAGGGTTGGGGTTAGGGTTAGGGTTAGGGTTAGGTTTAGGGTTAGGGTTAGGGTTAGGCTTAGGGGTTAGGGTTAGGGTTAGGGTTAGGAGATAGGGTCCGGGTTAGGGTTACTGTTAGGGTTAGGGTTAGGGTTTAGGGTTAGGGTTAGTGTTAAGGGCTTAGGGTTAGGGTTAGGGTTAGGGTCGTTAGGGATGGGCTTAGGGTTAGGGTTAGGGGTTAGGGTTAGGGTTAGGGTCAGGGTTAGTCTCTCGTCCTCGGCAGAGCCTGTTTCCGAAAAGGCACACGTCCAGCTCCTTGTCCCACACGGAAGGTGGCAGCCCTGAAAGCAGTTGCTGGTCTTCACCGTCCCCCTGCAGCCTATTCACAGGCACAACAGGATCTGGGACAAGGGCTTGCCCAGAGGAGGAACATCTCATGGCTCTCGTCCTCGGCAGAGTCTGATTCTGGAAAGGCACACGTCCGGCTCCTTGTCCCACACGGAAGGTGGCAGGCCGGAAAGATGTTGCTGGTCTTCACCGTCCCCCTGCAGCCTATTCACAGGCACAACAGGATCTGGGACCCGGGCTTGCCCAGAGGAGGAACATCTCATGGCTCTCGTCCTCGGCAGTGTCTGATTCTGGAAAGGCACACGTCCGGCTCCTTGTCCCACACGGAAGGTGGCAGGCCGGAAAGCTGTTGCTGGTCTTCACCGTCCCCCTGCACCCTATTCACAGGCACAACAGGATCTGGGACCCGGGCTTGCCCAGAGGAGGAACATCTCATGGCTCTCGTCCTCGGCAGAGCCTGATTCTGGAAAGGCACACGTCCGGCTCCGTGTCCCACACGGAAGGTGGCAGGCTGGAAAGATGTTGCTGGTCTTCACCGTCCCCCTGCAGCCTATTCACAGGCACAACAGGATCTGGGATACGGGCTTGCCCAGAGGAGGAACATCTCATGGCTCTCGTCCTCAGCAGAACCTGTTTCTTAAACGGCACACATCCTGCAACTTGTCAGAAAAGGTTTACTGTTAGGGGTTAGGGTTAGGGTTGGGGTTAGGGTTAGGGTTAGGGTTAGGGTTAGGGTTAGGTTTAGGTTTAGGGTTAGGGTTAGGGGGTTAGGGTTAGGCTTAGGGTTAGGGTTAGTGTCAGGGTTAGGGTTAGGTTTAGGGCCATTAGGGTTAGGGTTAGGGTTAGGGGTTAGGGTTAGGGTTCAGGTTAGGGTCCATTAGGGTTAGGGTTAGGGTATGGGTTACGGTTAGGGGTTAGGATTAGGGTTAGGGTTAGGTGTTAGGGTGAGTGTTAGGGTTAGGTGTTTAGGGTTACGGTTAGGGTTAGGGTTAGGGTTAGGGTTAGATTTACGAGATAGGGTCCGGGTTAGGGTTACAGTTAGGGTTAGGGTTAGGGTTTAGGTTTAGGGTTAGTGTTAAGGGCTTAGGGTTAGGGTTAGGGTTAGGGTCGTTAGGGATGGGCTTAGGGTTAGGGTTAGGGGTTAGGGTTAGGGTTAGGGTCAGGGTTAGTCTCTCGTCCTCGGCAGAGCCTGTTTCCGAAAAGGCACACGTCCGGCTCCTTGTCCCACAAGGAAGGTGGCAGCCCTGAAAGCTGTTGCTGGTCTTCACCGTCCCCCTGCAGCCTATTCACAGGTACGACAGGATCTGGGACCCGGGCTTGCCCAGAGGAGGAACATCTCATGGCTCTCGTCCTCGGCAGGGCCTCTTTCCAAAAAGGCACACGTCCGGCTCCTTGTCCCACACGGAAGGTGGCAGCCCTGAAAGCTGTTGCTGGTCTTCACCGTCCCCCTGCAACCTATTCACAGGTACAACAGGATTCAGGACCCGGGCTTTCCCAGAGGAGGAACATATCATGGCTCTCGTCCTCGGCAGAGCCGATTTTTAAAAGTCATACGTCCGGCTCCTTTTCCCACACGGAAGGTGGCAGGCCGGAAAGATGTTGCTGGTCTTCACCGTCCCCCTGCAGCCTATTCACAGGCACAACAGGATCTGGGACCCGGGCTTGCCCAGAGGAGGAACAACTCATGGCTCTCGTCCTCGGCAGAGTCTGATTCTGGAAAGGCACACGTCCGGCTCCTTGTCCCACACGGAAGGTGGCAGTCCGGAAAGATGTTGCTGGTCTTCACCGTCCCCCTGCACCCTATTCACAGGCACAACAGGATCTGGGACCCGGGCTTGCCCAGAGGAGGAACAACTCATGGCTCTCGTCCTCGGCAGAGTCTGATTCTGGAAAGGCACACGTCCGGCTCCTTGTCCCACACGGAAGGTGGCAGCCCTGAAAGCTGTTGCTGGTCTTCACCGTCCCCCTGCAGCCTATTCACAGGTACAACAGGATTCAGGACCCGGGCTTGCCCAGAGGAGGAACATCTCATGGCTCTCGTCCTCGGCAGGGCCTCTTCCCGAAAAGGCACACGTCCGGCTCCTTGTCCCACACGGAAGGTGGCAGCCGTGAAAGCTGTTGCTGGTCTTCACCGTCCCCCTGCAGCCTATTCACAGGTAACACAGGATCTGGGACCCGGGCTTGCCCAGAGGAGGAACATCTCATGGCTCTCGTCCTCGGCAGAGCCTGATTCCGGAAAGGCACACGTCCGGCTCCGTGTCCCACACGGAAGGTGGCAGGCTGGAAAGATGTTGCTGGTCTTCACCGTCCCCCTGCAGCCTATTCACAGGCACAACAGGATCTGGGCTACGGGCTTGCCCAGAGGAGGAAAATCTCATGGCTCTCGTCCTCAGCAGAACCTGTTTTGGAAACGGCACACATCCTGCAACTTGTCAGAAAAGGTTTACAGTTAGGGGTTAGGGTTAGGGTTGGGGTTAGGGTTAGGGTTAGGGTTAGGTTTAGGGTTAGGGTTAGGGTTAGGCTTAGGGGTTAGGGTTAGGGTTAGGGTTAGGAGATAGGGTCCGGGTTAGGGTTACTGTTAGGGTTAGGGTTAGGGTTTAGGGTTAGGGTTAGTGTTAAGGGCTTAGGGTTAGGGTTAGGGTTAGGGTCGTTAGGGATGGGCTTAGGGTTAGGGTTAGGGGTTAGGGTTAGGGTTAGGGTCAGGGTTAGTCTCTCGTCCTCGGCAGAGCCTGTTTCCGAAAAGGCACACGTCCAGCTCCTTGTCCCACACGGAAGGTGGCAGCCCTGAAAGCTGTTGCTGGTCTTCACCGTCCCCCTGCAGCCTATTCACAGGCACAACAGGATCTGGGACAAGGGCTTGCCCAGAGGAGGAACATCTCATGGCTCTCGTCCTCGGCAGAGTCTGATTCTGGAAAGGCACACGTCCGGCTCCTTGTCCCACACGGAAGGTGGCAGGCCGGAAAGATGTTGCTGGTCTTCACCGTCCCCCTGCAGCCTATTCACAGGCACAACAGGATCTGGGACCCGGGCTTGCCCAGAGGAGGAACATCTCATGGCTCTCGTCCTCGGCAGAGTCTGATTCTGGAAAGGCACACGTCCGGCTCCTTGTCCCACACAGAAGGTGGCAGGCCGGAAAGCTGTTGCTGGTCTTCACCGTCCCCCTGCACCCTATTCACAGGCACAACAGGATCTGGGACCCGGGCTTGCCCAGAGGAGGAACATCTCATGGCTCTCGTCCTCGGCAGAGCCTGATTCTGGAAAGGCACACGTCCGGCTCCGTGTCCCACACGGAAGGTGGCAGGCTGGAAAGATGTTGCTGGTCTTCACCGTCCCCCTGCAGCCTATTCACAGGCACAACAGGATCTGGGATACGGGCTTGCCCAGAGGAGGAACATCTCATGGCTCTCGTCCTCAGCAGAACCTGTTTCTTAAACGGCACACATCCTGCAACTTGTCAGAAAAGGTTTACTGTTAGGGGTTAGGGTTAGGGTTGGGGTTAGGGTTAGGGTTAGGGTTAGGGTTAGGGTTAGGTTTAGGTTTAGGGTTAGGGTTAGGGGGTTAGGGTTAGGCTTAGGGTTAGGGTTAGTGTCAGGGTTAGGGTTAGGTTTAGGGCCATTAGGGTTAGGGTTAGGGTTAGGGGTTAGGGTTAGGGTTCAGGTTAGTGTCCATTAGGGTTAGGGTTAGGGTATGGGTTACGGTTAGGGGTTAGGATTAGGGTTAGGGTTAGGTGTTAGGGTGAGTGTTAGGGTTAGGTGTTTAGGGTTACGGTTAGGGTTAGGGTTAGGGTTAGGGTTAGATTTACGAGATAGGGTCCGGGTTAGGGTTACAGTTAGGGTTAGGGTTAGGGTTTAGGTTTAGGGTTAGTGTTAAGGGCTTAGGGTTAGGGTTAGGGTTAGGGTCGTTAGGGATGGGCTTAGGGTTAGGGTTAGGGGTTAGGGTTAGGGTTAGGGTCAGGGTTAGTCTCTCGTCCTCGGCAGAGCCTGTTTCCGAAAAGGCACACGTCCGGCTCCTTGTCCCACACGGAAGGTGGCAGCCCTGAAAGCTGTTGCTGGTCTTCACCGTCCCCCTGCAGCCTATTCACAGGTACAACAGGATTCAGGACGCGGGCTTGCCCAGAGGAGGAACATCTCATGGCTCTCGTCCTCGGCAGGGCCTGTTTCCGAAAAGGCACATGTCCGGCTCCTTGTCCCACACGGAAGTTGGCACCCCTGAAGGATGTTGCTGGTCTTCACCGTCCCCCTGCAGCCTATTCACAGGCACAACAGGATTCAGGACCCGGGCATGCCCAGAGGAGGAACATCTCATGGCTCTCTTCCTCGGCAGAGCCCGATTCCTAAAAGGCACACGTCCGGCTCCTTGTCCCACAAGGAAGGTGGCAGCCCTGAAAGCTGTTGCTGGTCTTCACCGTCCCCCTGCAGCCTATTCACAGGTACGACAGGATCTGGACCCGGGCTTGCCCAGAGGAGGAACATCTCATGGCTCTCGTCCTCGGCAGGGCCTCTTTCCAAAAAGGCACACGTCCGGCTCCTTGTCCCACACGGAAGGTGGCAGCCCTGAAAGCTGTTGCTGGTCTTCACCGTCCCCCTGCAACCTATTCACAGGTACAACAGGATTCAGGACCCGGGCTTTCCCAGAGGAGGAACATATCATGGCTCTCGTCCTCGGCAGAGCCGATTTTTGAAAAGTCATACGTCCGGCTCCTTTTCCGACACGGAAGGTGGCAGGCCGGAAAGATGTTGCTGGTCTTCACCGTCCCCCTGCAGCCTATTCACAGGCACAACAGGATCTGGGACCCGGGCTTGCCCAGAGGAGGAACAACTCATGGCTCTCGTCCTCGGCAGAGTCTGATTCTGGAAAGGCACACGTCCGGCTCCTTGTCCCACACGGAAGGTGGCAGTCCGGAAAGATGTTGCTGGTCTTCACCGTCCCCCTGCACCCTATTCACAGGCACAACAGGATCTGGGACCCGGGCTTGCCCAGAGGAGGAACAACTCATGGCTCTCGTCCTCGGCAGAGTCTGATTCTGGAAAGGCACACGTCCGGCTCCTTGTCCCACACGGAAGGTGGCAGGCCGGAAAGCTGTTGCTGGTCTTCACCGTCCCCCTGCAGCCTATTCACAGGCACAACAGGATCTGGGACCGGGGCTTGCCCAGAGGAGGAACATCTCATGGCTCTCGTCCTCGGCAGAGCCTGATTCTGGAAAGGCACACGTCCGGCTCCGTGTCCCACACGGAAGGTGGCAGGCTGGAAAGATGTTGCTGGTCTTCACCGTCACCCTGCAGCCTATTCACAGGCACAACAGGATCTGGGACCCGGGCTTGCCTAGAGGAGGAACATCTCATGGCTCTCATCCTCGGCAGAGCCTGATTCCGGAAAGGCACATGTCCGGCTCCTTGTCCCACAAGGAAGGTGGCAGCCCTGAAAGATGTTGCTGGTCTTCACCGTCCCCCTGCAGCCTATTCACAGGCACAACAGGATCTGGGCTACGGGCTTGCCCAGAGGAGGAACATCTCATGGCTCTCGTCCTCAGCAGAACCTGTTTTGGAAACGGCACACATCCTGCAACTTGTCTGAAAAGGTTTACAGTTAGGGGTTAGGGTTAGGGTTAGGGTTGGGGTTAGGGTTAGGGTTAGGGTTAGGTTTAGAGTTAGGGTTAGGGTTAGGCTTAGGGGTTAGGGTTAGGGTTAGGGTTAGGAGATAGGGTCCGGGTTAGGGTTACTGTTAGGGTTAGGGTTAGGGTTTAGGGTTAGGGTTAGTGTTAAGGGCTTAGGGTTAGGGTTAGGGTTAGGATCGTTAGGGATGGGCTTAGGGTTAGGGTTAGGGGTTAGGGTTACGGTTAGGGTCAGGGTTAGTCTCTCGTCCTCGGCAGAGCCTGTTTCCGAAAAGGCACACGTCCAGCTCCTTGTCCCACACGGAAGGTGGCAGCCCTGAAAGCTGTTGCTGGTCTTCACCGTCCCCCTGCAGCCTATTCACAGGCACAACAGGATCTGGGACAAGGGCTTGCCCAGAGGAGGAACATCTCATGGCTCTCGTCCTCGGCAGAGTCTGATTCTGGAAAGGCACACGTCCGGCTCCTTGTCCCACACGGAAGGTGGCAGGCCGGAAAGATGTTGCTGGTCTTCACCGTCCCCCTGCAGCCTATTCACAGGCACAACAGGATCTGGGACCCGGGCTTTCCCAGAGGAGGAACATCTCATGGCTCTCGTCCTCGGCAGTGTCTCATTCTGGAAAGGCACACGTCCGGCTCCTTGTCCCACACGGAAGGTGGCAGGCCGGAAAGCTGTTGCTGGTCTTCACCGTCCCCCTGCACCCTATTCACAGGCACAACAGGATCTGGGACCCGGGCTTGCCCAGAGGAGGAACATCTCATGGCTCTCGTCCTCGGCAGAGCCTGATTCTGGAAAGGCACACGTCCGGCTCCGTGTCCCACACGGAAGGTGGCAGGCTGGAAAGATGTTGCTGGTCTTCACCGTCCCCCTGCAGCCTATTCACAGGCACAACAGGATCTGGGATACGGGCTTGCCCAGAGGAGGAACATCTCATGGCTCTCGTCCTCAGCAGAACATGTTTCTTAAACGGCACACATCCTGCAACTTGTCAGAAAAGGTTTACTGTTAGGGGTTAGGGTTAGGGTTGGGGTTAGGGTTAGGGTTAGGGTTAGGGTTAGGGTTATGTTTAGGGTTAGGGTTAGGGTTAGGGGGTTAGGGTTAGGCTTAGGGTTAGGGTTAGTGTCAGGGTTAGGGTTAGGTTTAGGGCCATTAGGGTTAGGGTTAGGGTTAGGGGTTGGGTTAGGGTTCAGGTTAGGGTCCATTAGGGTTAGGGTTAGGGTATGGGTTACGGTTAGGGGTTAGGATTAGGGTTAGGGTTAGGTGTTAGGGTGAGTGTTAGGGTTAGGTGTTTAGGGTTACGGTTAGGGTTGGGGTTAGGGTTAGGGTTAGATTTACGAGATAGGGTCCGGGTTAGGGTTACAGTTAGGGTTAGGGTTAGGGTTTAGGGTTAGGGTTAGTGTTAAGGGCTTAGGGTTAGGGTTAGGGTTAGGGTCGTTAGGGATGGGCTTAGGGTTAGGGTTAGGGGTTAGGGTTAGGGTTAGGGTCAGGGTTAGTCTCTCGTCCTCGGCAGAGCCTGTTTCCGAAAAGGCACACGTCCGGCTCCTTGTCCCACACGGAAGGTGGCAGCCCTGAAAGCTGTTGCTGGTCTTCACCGTCCCCCTGCAGCCTATTCACAGGCACAACAGGATTCAGGACCCGGGCATGCCCAGAGGAGGAACATCTCATGGCTCTCTTCCTCGGCAGAGCCCGATTCCTAAAAGGCACACGTCCGGCTCCTTGTCCCACAAGGAAGGTGGCAGCCCTGAAAGCTGTTGCTGGTCTTCACCGTCCCCCTGCAGCCTATTCACAGGTACGACAGGATCTGGGACCCGGGCTTGCCCAGAGGAGGAACATCTCATGGCTCTCGTCCTCGGCAGGGCCTCTTTCCAAAAAGGCACACGTCCGGCTCCTTGTCCCACACGGAAGGTGGCAGCCCTGAAAGCTGTTGCTGGTCTTCACCGTCCCCCTGCAACCTATTCACAGGTACAACAGGATTCAGGACCCGGGCTTTCCCAGAGGAGGAACATATCATGGCTCTCGTCCTCGGCAGAGCCGATTTTTGAAAAGTCATACGTCCGGCTCCTTTTCCCACACGGAAGGTGGCAGGCCGGAAAGATGTTGCTGGTCTTCACCGTCCCCCTGCAGCCTATTCACAGGCACAACAGTATTCAGGACCCGGGCTTGCCCAGAGGAGGAACATCTCATGGCTCTCGTCCTCGGCAGAGTCTGATTCTGGAAAGGCACACGTCCGGCTCCTTGTCCCACACGGAAGGTGGCAGTCCGGAAAGATGTTGCTGGTCTTCACCGTCCCCCTGCAGCCTATTCACAGGCACAACAGGATCTGGGACCGGGGCTTGCCCAGAGGAGGAACATCTCATGGCTCTCGTCCTCGGCAGAGCCTGATTCTGGAAAGGCACACGTCCGGCTCCGTGTCCCACAAGGAAGGTGGCAGGCTGGAAAGATGTTGCTGGTTTCACCGTCCCCCTGCAGCCTATTCACAGGCACAACAGGATCTGGGACCCGGGCTTGCCTAGAGGAGGAACATCTCATGGCTCTCGTCCTCGGCAGAGCCTGATTCCGGAAAGGCACACGTCCGGCTCCTTGTCCCACACGGAAGGTGGCAGCCCTGAAAGATGTTGCTGGTCTTCACCGTCCCCCTGCAGCCTATTCACAGGCACAACAGGATCTGGGCTACGGGCTTGCCCAGAGGAGGAACATCTCATGGCTCTCGTCCTCAGCAGAACCTGTTTCGGAAACGGCACACATCCTGCAACTTGTCAGAAAAGGTTTACAGTTAGGGGTTAGGGTTAGGGTTAGGTTTGGAGTTAGGGTTAGGGTTAGGGTTAGGTTTAGGGTTAGGGTTAGGGTTAGGCATAGTGGTTAGGGTTAGGGTTAGCGTTAGGAGATAGTGTCCGGGTTAGGGTTACAGTTAGAGTTAGGGTTAGGGTTTAGGGTTAGGGTTAGTGTTAAGGGCTTAGGGTTAGGGTTAGGGTTAGGGTCGTTAGGGATGGGCTTAGGGTTAGGGTTAGGGGTTAGGGTTAGGGTTAGGGTCAGGGATAGTCTCTCGTCCTCGGCAGAGCCTGTTTCCGAAAAGGCACACGTCCGGCTCCTTGTCCCACACGGAAGGTGGCAGCCCTGAAAGCTGTTGCTGGTCTTCACCGTCCCCCTGCAGCCTATTCACAGGTACAACAGGATTCAGGACCCGGGCTTGCCCAGAGGAGGAACATATCATGGCTCTCGTCCTCGGCAGAGCCTATTTTTGAAAAGTCATACGTCCGGCTCCTTGTCCGACACGGAAGGTGGCAGGCCGGAAAGATGTTGCTGGTCTTCACCGTCCCCCTGCAGCCTATTCACAGGCACAACAGGATCTGGGACCCGGGCTTGCCCAGAGGAGGAACATCTCATGGCTCTCGTACTTGGCAGAGTCTGATTCTGGAAAGGCACACGTCCGGTTCCTTGTCCCACACGGAAGGTGGCAGGCCGGAAAGATGTTGCTGGTCTTCACCGTCCCCCTGCAGCCTATTCACAGGCACAACAGGATCTGGGACCGGGGCTTGCCCAGAGGAGGAACATCTCATGGCTCTCGTCCTCGGCAGAGCCTGATTCTGGAAAGGCACACGTCCGGCTCCGTGTCCCACACGGAAGGTGGCAGGCCGGAAAGCTGTTGCTGGTCTTCACCGTCCCCCTGCAGCCTATTCACAGGCACAACAGGATCTGGGCTACGGGCTTGCCCAGAGGAGGAACATCTCATGGCTCTCGTCCTCAGCAGAACCTGTTTCGGAAACGGCACACATCCTGCAACTTGTCAGAAAAGGTTTACAGTTAGGGGTTAGGGTTAGGGTCAGGGTTGGGGTTAGGGTTAGGGTTAGGGTTAGGTTTAGGGTTAGGGTTAGGGTTAGGCTTAGGGGTTAGAGTTAGGGTTAGGGTTAGGAGATAGGGTCCGGGTTAGGGTTACAGTTAGGGTTAGGGTTAGGGTTTAGGCTTAGGGTTAGTGTTAAGGGCTTAGGGTTATGGTTAGGGTTAGGGTCGTTAGGGATGGGCTTAGGGTTAGGGTTAGGGGTTAGGGTTAGGGTTAGGGTCAGGGTTAGTCTCTCGTCCTCGGCAGAGCCTGTTTCCGAAAAGACACACGTCCGGCTCCTTGTCCCACACGGAAGGTGGCAGCCCTGAAAGCTGTTGCTGGTCTTCACCGTCCCCCTGCAGCCTATTCACAGGTACAACAGGATCTGGGACTCGGGCTTGCCCAGAGGAGGAACATCTCATGTCTCTCGTCCTCGGCAGAGCCTGTTTCCGAAAAGGCACACGTCCGGCTCCTTGTCCCACACGGAAGGTGGCAGCCCTGAAAGCTGTTGCTGGTCTTCACCGTCCCCCTGCAGCCTATTCACAGGTACAACAGGATCTGGGACTCGGGCTTGCCCAGAGGAGGAACATCTCATGGCTCTCGTCCTCGGCAGAGCCCGATTCCGGAAAGGCACACGTCCGGCTCCTTGTCCCACACTGAAGGTGGCAGCCCTGAAAGCTGTTGCTGGTCTTCACCGTCCCCCTGCAGCCTATTCACAGGCACAACAGGATCTGGGACCCGGGCTTGCCCAGAGGATGAACATCTCATGGCTCTCGTCCTCGGCAGGGCCTCTTTCCGAAAAGGCACACGTCCGGCTCCTTGTCCCACACGGAAGGTGGCAGCCCTGAAAGCTGTTGCTGGTCTTCACCGTCCCCCTGCAGCCTATTCAAAGGCACAACAGTATTCAGGACCCGGGCACGCCCAGAGGAGAAACATCTCATGGCTCTCGTCCTCGGCAGGGCCTCTTCCCGAAAAGGCACACGTCCGGCTCCTTGTCCCACACGGAAGGTGGCAGCCCTGAAAGCTGTTGCTGGTCTTCACCGTCCCCCTGCAACCTATTCACAGGTACAACAAGATTCAGGACCTGGGCTTGCCCAGAGGAGGAACATATCATGGCTCTCGTCCTCGGCAGAGTCTGATTCTGGAAAGGCACACGTCCGGCTCCTTGTCCCACACGGAAGGTGGCAGCCCTGAAAGATGTTGCTGGTCTTCACCGTCCCCCTGCAGCCTATTCACAGACACAACAGGATCTGGGATACGGGCTTGCCTAGAGGAGGAAAATCTCATGGCTCTCGTCCTCAGCAGAACCTGTTTCGGAAACGGCACACATCCTGCAACTTGTCAGAAAAGCTTTACAGTTAGGGGTTAGGGTTAGGGTTAGGGTTGGGATTAGGTTTAGGGTTAGGGTTAGGGTTAGGCTTAGGGGTTAGGGTTAGGGTTAGGGTTAGGAGATAGGGTCCGGGTTAGGGTTACAGTTAGGTTTAGGGTTAGGGTTTAGGCTTAGGGTTAGTGTTAAGGGCTTAGGGTTATGGTTAGGGTTAGGGTCGTTAGGTATGGGCTTAGGGTTAGGGTTAGGGGTTAGGGTTAGGGTTAGGGTCAGGGTTAGTCTCTCGTCCTCGGCAGAGCCTGTTTCCGAAAAGGCACACGTCCGGCTCCTTGTCCCACACGGAAGGTGGCAGCCCTGAAAGCTGTTGCTGGTCTTCACCGTCCCCCTGCAGCCTATTCACAGGTACAACAGGATCTGGGACTCGGGCTTGCCCAGAGGAGGAACATCTCATGTCTCTCGTCCTCGGCAGAGCCTGATTCCGGAAAGGCACACGTCCGGCTCCTTGTCCCACACTGAAGGTGGCAGCCCTGAAAGCTGTTGTTGGTCTTCACCGTCCCCCTGCAGCCTATTCACAGGCACAACAGGATCTGGGACCCGGGCTTGCCCAGAGGAGGAACATCTCATGGCTCTCGTCCTCGGCAGAGCCCGATTCCGGAAAGGCACACGTCCGGCTCTTTGTCCCACACGGAAGGTGGCAGCCCTGAAAGCTGTTGCTGGTCTTCACCGTCCCCCTGCAGCCTATTCAAAGGCACAACAGGATTCAGGACCCGGGCATGCCCAGAGGAGGAACATCTCATGGCTCTCTTCCTCGGCAGAGCCTCTTTCCGAAAAGGCACACGTCCGGCTCCTTGTCCCACACGGAAGGTGGCAGCCCTGAAAGCTGTTCCTGGTCTTCACCGTCCCCCTGCAGCCTATTCACAGGTACAACAGGGTCTGGGACCCGGGCTTGCCCAGAGGAGGAACATCTCATGGCTCTCGTCCTCGGCAGGGCCTCTTTCCGAAAAGGCACACGTCCGGCTCCTTGTCCCACACGGAAGGTGGCAGCCCTGAAAGCTGTTGCTGGTCTTCACCGTCCCCCTGCAACCTATTCACAGGTACAACAGGATTCAGGACCCGGGCTTGCCCAGAGGAGGAACATCTCATGGCTCTCGTCCTCGGCAGAGACTGATTCTGGAAAGGCACACGTCCGGCTCCGTGTCCCACACGGAAGGTGGCAGGCGGGATAGATGTTGCTGGTCTTCACCGTCCCCCTGCAGCCTATTCACAGGCACAACAGGATCTGGGACCCGGGCTTGCCCAGAGGAGGAACATCTCATGGCTCTCGTCCTCGGCAGAGCCTGATTCCGGAAAGGCACACGTCCGGCTCCTTGTCCCACACGGAAGGTGGCAGCCCTGGAAGATGTTGCTGGTCTTCACCGTCCCCCTGCAGCCTATACTCAGGCACAACAGGATCTGGGCTACGGGCTTGCCCAGAGGAGGAACATCTCATGGCTCTCGTCCTCAGCAGAACCTGTTTTGGAAACGGCACACATCCTGCAACTTGTCAGAAAAGTTTTACAGTTAGGGGTTAGGGTTAGGGTTAGGGTTGGGGTTAGGGTTAGTGTTAGGGTTAGGCTTAGGGGTTAGGGTTAGGGTTAGGGTTAGGAGATAGGGTCCGGGTTAGGGTTACAGTTAGAGTTAGGGTTAGGGTTTAGGGTTAGGGTTAGTGTTAAGGGCTTAGGGTTAGGGTTAGGGTTAGGGTCGTTAGGGATGGGCTTAGGGTTAGGGTTAGGGGTTAGGTTTAGGGTTAGGGTTAGGGTTAGGGTTAGGGGTTAGGGTTAGGGTTAGAGTTAGGAGATAGTGTCCGGGTTAGGGTTACAGTTAGAGTTAGGGTTAGGGTTTAGGGTTAGGGTTAGTGTTAAGGGCTTAGGGTTAGGGTTAGGGTTAGGGTCGTTAGGGATGGGCTTAGGGTTAGGGTTAGGGGTTAGGGTTAGGGTTAGGGTCAGGGTTAGTCTCTCGTCCTCGGCAGAGCCTGTTTCCGAAAAGGCACACGTCCGGCTCCTTGTCCCACACGGAAGGTGGCAGCCCTGAAAGCTGTTGCTGGTCTTCACCGTCCCCCTGCAGCCTATTCACAGGTACAACAGGATTCAGGACCCGGGCTTGCCCAGAGGAGGAACATATCATGGCTCTCGTCCTCGGCAGAGCCTATTTATGAAAAGTCATACGTCCGGCTCCTTGTCCGACACGGAAGGTGGCAGGCCGGAAAGATGTTGCTGGTCTTCACCGTCCCCCTGCAGCCTATTCACAGGCACAACAGGATCTGGGACCCGGGCTTGCCCAGAGGAGGAACATCTCATGGCTCTCGTACTTGGCAGAGTCTGATTCTGGAAAGGCACACGTCCGGTTCCTTGTCCCACACGGAAGGTGGCAGGCCGGAAAGATGTTGCTGGTCTTCACCGTCCCCCTGCAGCCTATTCACAGGCACAACAGGATCTGGGACCGGGGCTTGCCCAGAGGAGGAACATCTCATGGCTCTCGTCCTCGGCAGAGCCTGATTCTGGAAAGGCACACGTCCGGCTCCGTGTCCCACACGGAAGGTGGCAGGCCGGAAAGCTGTTGCTGGTCTTCACCGTCCCCCTGCAGCCTATTCACAGGCACAACAGGATCTGGGCTACGGGCTTGCCCAGAGGAGGAACATCTCATGGCTCTCGTCCTCAGCAGAACCTGTTTCGGAAACGGCACACATCCTGCAACTTGTCAGAAAAGGTTTACAGTTAGGGGTTAGGGTTAGGGTCAGGGTTGGGGTTAGGGTTAGGGTTAGGGTTAGGTTTAGGGTTAGGGTTAGGGTTAGGCTTAGGGGTTAGAGTTAGGGTTAGGGTTAGGAGATAGGGTCCGGGTTAGGGTTACAGTTAGGGTTAGGGTTAGGGTTTAGGCTTAGGGTTAGTGTTAAGGGCTTAGGGTTATGGTTAGGGTTAGGGTCGTTAGGGATGGGCTTAGGGTTAGGGTTAGGGGTTAGGGTTAGGATTAGGGTCAGGGTTAGTCTCTCGTCCTCGGCAGAGCCTGTTTCCGAAAAGACACACGTCCGGCTCCTTGTCCCACACGGAAGGTGGCAGCCCTGAAAGCTGTTGCTGGTCTTCACCGTCCCCCTGCAGCCTATTCACAGGTACAACAGGATCTGGGACTCGGGCTTGCCCAGAGGAGGAACATCTCATGTCTCTCGTCCTCGGCAGAGCCTGTTTCCGAAAAGGCACACGTCCGGCTCCTTGTCCCACACGGAAGGTGGCAGCCCTGAAAGCTGTTGCTGGTCTTCACCGTCCCCCTGCAGCCTATTCACAGGTACAACAGGATCTGGGACTCGGGCTTGCCCAGAGGAGGAACATCTCATGGCTCTCGTCCTCGGCAGAGCCCGATTCCGGAAAGGCACACGTCCGGCTCCTTGTCCCACACTGAAGGTGGCAGCCCTGAAAGCTGTTGCTGGTCTTCACCGTCCCCCTGCAGCCTATTCACAGGCACAACAGGATCTGGGACCCAGGCTTGCCCAGAGGATGAACATCTCATGGCTCTCGTCCTCGGCAGGGCCTCTTTCCGAAAAGGCACACGTCCGGCTCCTTGTCCCACACGGAAGGTGGCAGCCCTGAAAGCTGTTGCTGGTCTTCACCGTCCCCCTGCAGCCTATTCAAAGGCACAACAGTATTCAGGACCCGGGCACGCCCAGAGGAGAAACATCTCATGGCTCTCGTCCTCGGCAGGGCCTCTTCCCGAAAAGGCACACGTCCGGCTCCTTGTCCCACACGGAAGGTGGCAGCCCTGAAAGCTGTTGCTGGTCTTCACCGTCCCCCTGCAACCTATTCACAGGTACAACAAGATTCAGGACCTGGGCTTGCCCAGAGGAGGAACATATCATGGCTCTCGTCCTCGGCAGAGTCTGATTCTGGAAAGGCACACGTCCGGCTCCTTGTCCCACACGGAAGGTGGCAGCCCTGAAAGATGTTGCTGGTCTTCACCGTCCCCCTGCAGCCTATTCACAGACACAACAGGATCTGGGATACGGGCTTGCCTAGAGGAGGAAAATCTCATGGCTCTCGTCCTCAGCAGAACCTGTTTCGGAAACGGCACACATCCTGCAACTTGTCAGAAAAGCTTTACAGTTAGGGGTTAGGGTTAGGGTTAGGGTTGGGGTTAGGTTTAGGGTTAGGGTTAGGGTTAGGCTTAGGGGTTAGGGTTAGGGTTAGGGTTAGGAGATAGGGTCCGGGTTAGGGTTACAGTTAGGTTTAGGGTTAGGGTTTAGGCTTAGGGTTAGTGTTAAGGGCTTAGGGTTATGGTTAGGGTTAGGGTCGTTAGGTATGGGCTTAGGGTTAGGGTTAGGGGTTAGGGTTAGGGTTAGGGTCAGGGTTAGTCTCTCGTCCTCGGCAGAGCCTGTTTCCGAAAAGGCACACGTCCGGCTCCTTGTCCCACACGGAAGGTGGCAGCCCTGAAAGCTGTTGCTGGTCTTCACCGTCCCCCTGCAGCCTATTCACAGGTACAACAGGATCTGGGACTCGGGCTTGCCCAGAGGAGGAACATCTCATGTCTCTCGTCCTCGGCAGAGCCTGATTCCGGAAAGGCACACGTCCGGCTCCTTGTCCCACACTGAAGGTGGCAGCCCTGAAAGCTGTTGCTGGTCTTCACCGTCCCCCTGCAGCCTATTCACAGGCACAACAGGATCTGGGACCCGGGCTTGCCCAGAGGAGGAACATCTCATGGCTCTCGTCCTCGGCAGAGCCCGATTCCGGAAAGGCACACGTCCGGCTCTTTGTCCCACACGGAAGGTGGCAGCCCTGAAAGCTGTTGCTGGTCTTCACCGTCCCCCTGCAGCCTATTCAAAGGCACAACAGGATTCAGGACCCGGGCTTGCCCAGAGGAGGAACATCTCATGGCTCTCTTCCTCGGCAGAGCCTCTTTCCGAAAAGGCACACGTCCGGCTCCTTGTCCCACACGGAAGGTGGCAGCCCTGAAAGCTGTTCCTGGTCTTCACCGTCCCCCTGCAGCCTATTCACAGGTACAACAGGGTCTGGGACCCGGGCTTGCCCAGAGGAGGAACATCTCATGGCTCTCGTCCTCGGCAGGGCCTCTTTCCGAAAAGGCACACGTCCGGCTCCTTGTCCCACACGGAAGGTGGCAGCCCTGAAAGCTGTTGCTGGTCTTCACCGTCCCCCTGCAACCTATTCACAGGTACAACAGGATTCAGGACCCGGGCTTGCCCAGAGGAGGAACATCTCATGGCTCTCGTCCTCGGCAGAGACTGATTCTGGAAAGGCACACGTCCGGCTCCGTGTCCCACACGGAAGGTGGCAGGCTGGATAGATGTTGCTGGTCTTCACCGTCCCCCTGCAGCCTATTCACAGGCACAACAGGATCTGGGACCCGGGCTTGCCCAGAGGAGGAACATCTCATGGCTCTCGTCCTCGGCAGAGCCTGATTCCGGAAAGGCACACGTCCGGCTCCTTGTCCCACACGGAAGGTGGCAGCCCTGGAAGATGTTGCTGGTCTTCACCGTCCCCCTGCAGCCTATACTCAGGCACAACAGGATCTGGGCTACGGGCTTGCCCAGAGGAGGAACATCTCATGGCTCACTTCCTCAGCAGAACCTGTTTCGGAAACGGCACACATCCTGCAACTTGTCAGAAAAGTTTTACAGTTAGGGGTTAGGGTTAGGGTTAGGGTTGGGGTTAGGGTTAGTGTTAGGGTTAGGCTTAGGGGTTAGGGTTAGGGTTAGGGTTAGGAGATAGGGTCCGGGTTAGGGTTACAGTTAGAGTTAGGGTTAGGGTTTAGGGTTAGGGTTAGTGTTAAGGGCTTAGGGTTAGGGTTAGGGTTAGGGTCGTTAGGGATGGGCTTAGGGTTAGGGTTAGGGGTTAGGGTTAGGGTTAGGGTCAGGGTTAGTCTCTCGTCCTCGGCAGAGCCTGTTTCCGAAAAGGCACACGTCCGGCTCCTTGTCCCACACGGAAGGTGGCAGCCCTGAAAGCTGTTGCTGGTCTTCACCGTCCCCCTGCAGCCTATTCACAGGTACAACAGGATTCAGGACCCGGGCTTGCCCAGAGGAGGAACATATCATGGCTCTCGTCATCGGCAGAGCCTATTTTTCAAAAGTCATAAGTCCGGCTCCTTGTCCGACACGGAAGGTGGCAGGCCGGAAAGATGTTGCTGGTCTTCACCGTCCCCCTGCAGCCTATTCACAGGCACAACAGGATCTGGGACCGGGGCTTGCCCAGAGGAGGAACATCTCATGGCTCTCGTCCTCGGCAGAGCCTGATTCTGGAAAGGCACACGTCCGGCTCCGTGTCCCACACAGAAGGTGGCAGGCCGGAAAGCTGTTGCTGGTCTTCACCGTCCCCCTGCAGCCTATTCACAGGCACAACAGGATCTGGGCTACGGGCTTGCCCAGAGGAGGAACATCTCATGGCTCTCGTCCTCAGCAGAACCTGTTTCGGAAACGGCACACATCCTGCAACTTGTCAGAAAAGGTTTACAGTTAGGGGTTAGGGTTAGGGTTAGGGTTGGGGTTAGGGTTAGGGTTAGGGTTAGGTTTAGGGTTAGGGTTAGGGTTAGGCTTAGGGGTTAGGGTTAAGGTTAGGGTTAGGGTTAGGAGATAGGGTCCGGGTTAGGGTTACAGTTAGGGTTAGGGTTAGGGTTTAGGGTTAGGGTTAGTGTTAAGGGCTTAGGGTTATGGTTAGGGTTAGGGTCGTTAGGGATGGGCTTAGGGTTAGGGTTTGGGGTTAGGGTTAGGGTTAGGGTCAGGGTTAGTCTCTCGTCCTCGGCAGAGCCTGTTTCCGAAAAGGCACACGTCCGGCTCCTTGTCCCACACGGAAGGTGGCAGCCCTGAAAGCTGTTGCTGGTCTTCACCGTCCCCCTGCAGCCTATTCACAGGCACAACAGGATCTGGGACCCAGGCTTGCCCAGAGGATGAACATCTCATGGCTCTCGTCCTCGGCAGAGCCCGATTCCGGAAAGGCACACGTCCGGCTCTTTGTCCCACACGGAAGGTGGCAGCCCTGAAAGCTGTTGCTGGTCTTCACCGTCCCCCTGCAGCCTATTCACAGGCACAACAGTATTCAGGACCCGGGCACGCCCAGAGGAGAAACATCTCATGGCTCTCGTCCTCGGCAGGGCCTCTTCCCGAAAAGGCACACGTCCGGCTCCTTGTCCCACATGGAAGGTGGCAGCCCTGAAAGCTGTTGCTGGTCTTCACCGTCCCCCTGCAACCTATTCACAGGTACAACAAGATTCAGGACCTGGGCTTGCCCAGAGGAGGAACATATCATGGCTCTCGTCCTCGGCAGAGTCTGATTCTGGAAAGGCACACGTCCGGCTCCTTGTCCCACACGGAAGGTGGCAGCCCTGAAAGATGTTGCTGGTCTTCACCGTCCCCCTGCAGCCTATTCACAGACACAACAGGATCTGGGATACGGGCTTGCCTAGAGGAGGAAAATCTCATGGCTCTCGTCCTCAGCAGAACCTGTTTCGGAAACGGCACACATCCTGCAACTTGTCAGAAAAGCTTTACAGTTAGGGGTTAGGGTTAGGGTTAGGGTTGGGGTTAGGTTTAGGGTTAGGGTTAGGGTTAGGCTTAGGCGTTAGGGTTAGGGTTAGGGTTAGGAGATAGGGTCCGGGTTAGGGTTACAGTTAGGTTTAGGGTTAGGGTTTAGGCTTAGGGTTAGTGTTAAGGGCTTAGGGTTATGGTTAGGGTTAGGGTCGTTAGGTATGGGCTTAGGGTTAGGGTTAGGGGTTAGGGTTAGGGTTAGGGTCAGGGTTAGTCTCTCGTCCTCGGCAGAGCCTGTTTCCGAAAAGGCACACGTCCGGCTCCTTGTCCCACACGGAAGGTGGCAGCCCTGAAAGCTGTTGCTGGTCTTCACCGTCCCCCTGCAGCCTATTCACAGGTACAACAGGATCTGGGACTCGGGCTTGCCCAGAGGAGGAACATCTCATGTCTCTCGTCCTCGGCAGAGCCTGATTCCGAAAAGGCACACGTCCGGCTCCTTGTCCCACACTGAAGGTGGCAGCCCTGAAAGCTGTTGCTGGTCTTCACCGTCCCCCTGCAGCCTATTCACAGGCACAACAGGATCTGGGACCCGGGCTTGCCCAGAGGAGGAACATCTCATGGCTCTCGTCCTCGGCAGAGCCCGATTCCGGAAAGGCACACGTCCGGCTCTTTGTCCCACACGGAAGGTGGCAGCCCTGAAAGCTGTTGCTGGTCTTCACCGTCCCCCTGCAGCCTATTCACAGGCACAACAGGATTCAGGACCCGGGCATGCCCAGAGGAGGAACATCTCATGGCTCTCTTCCTCGGCAGAGCCCGATTACTAAAAGGCACACATCCGGCTCCTTGTCCCACAAGGAAGGTGGCAGCCCTGAAAGCTGTTGCTGGTCTTCACCGTCCCCCTGCAGCCTATTCAAAGGCACAACAGTATTCAGGACCCGGGCACGCCCAGAGGAGGAACATATCATGTCTCTTGTCCTCGGCAGAGCCTCTTTCCGAAAAGGCACACGTCCGGCTCCTTGTCCCACACGGAAGGTGGCAGCCCTGAAAGCTGTTCCTGGTCTTCACCGTCCCCCTGCAGCCTATTCACAGGTACAACAGGGTCTGGGACCCGGGCTTGCCCAGAGGAGGAACATCTCATGGCTCTCCTCCTCGGCAGGGCCTCTTTCCGAAAAGGCACACGTCCGGCTCCTTGTCCCACACGGAAGGTGGCAGCCCTGAAAGCTGTTGCTGGTCTTCACCGTCCCCCTGCAACCTATTCACAGGTACAACAGGATTCAGGACCCGGGCTTGCCCAGAGGAGGAACATCTCATGGCTCTCGTCCTCGGCAGAGACTGATTCTGGAAAGGCACACGTCAGGCTCCTTGTCCCACACGGAAGGTGGCAGCCCTGAAAGATGTTGCTGGTCTTCACCGTCCCCCTGCAGCCTATTCACAGGCACAACAGGATCTGGGACGCGGGCTTGCCCAGAGGAGGAACATCTCATGGCTCTCGTCCTCAGCAGAACCTGTTTCGGAAACGGCACACATCCTGCAACTTGTCAGAAAAGTTTTACAGTTAGGGGTTAGGGTTAGGGTTAGGGTTGGGGTTAGGGTTAGGGTTAGGGTTAGGGTTAGGGTTAGGTTTAGGGTTAGGGTTAGGGTTAGGCTTAGGGGTTAGGGTTAGGCTTAGGGTTAGGAGATAGGGTCCGGGTTAGGGTTACAGTTAGGGTTAGGGTTAGGGTTTAGGGTTAGGGTTAGTGTTAAGGGCTTAGGGTTAGGGTTAGGGTTAGGGTCGTTAGGGATGGGCTTAGGGTTAGGGTTAGGGGTTAGGGTTAGGGTTAGGGTCAGGGTTAGTCTCTCGTCCTCGGCAGAGCCTGTTTCCGAAAAGGCACACGTCCGGCTCCTTGTCCCACACGGAAGGTGGCAGCCATGAAAGATGTTGCTGGTCTTCACCGTCCCCCTGCAGCCTATTCACAGGCACAACAGGATCTGGGACAAGGGCTTGCCCAGAGGAGGAACATCTCATGGCTCTCGTCCTCGGCAGAGCCTGATTCTGGAAAGGCACACGTCCGGCTCCGTGTCCCACACGGAAGGTGGCAGGCTGGATAGATGTTGCTGGTCTTCACCGTCCCCCTGCAGCCTATTCACAGGCACAACAGGATCTGGGACCCGGGCTTGCCCAGAGGAGGAACATCTCATGGCTCTCGTCCTCGGCAGAGCCTGATTCCGGAAAGGCACACGTCCGGCTCCTTGTCCCACACGGAAGGTGGCAGCCCTGGAAGATGTTGCTGGTCTTCACCGTCCCCCTGCAGCCTATACTCAGGCACAACAGGATCTGGGCTACGGGCTTGCCCAGAGGAGGAACATCTCATGGCTCTCGTCCTCAGCAGAACCTGTTTCGGAAACGGCACACATCCTGCAACTTGTCAGAAAAGGTTTACAGTTAGGGGTTAGGGTTAGGGTTAGGGTTGGGGTTATGGTTAGGGTTAGGGTTAGGCTTAGGGTTAGGGTTAGGGTTAGGCTTAGGGGTTAGGGTTAAGGTTAGGGTTAGGGTTAGGAGATAGGGTCCGGGTTAGGGTTACAGTTAGGGTTAGGGTTAGGGTTTAGGGTTAGGGTTAGTGTTAAGGGCTTAGGGTTATGGTTAGGGTTAGGGTCGTTAGGGATGGGCTTAGGGTTAGGGTTAGGGGTTAGGGTTAGGGTTAGGGTCAGGGTTAGTCTCTCGTCCTCGGCAGAGCCTGTTTCCGAAAAGACACACGTCCGGCTCCTTGTCCCACACGGAAGGTGGCAGCCCTGAAAGATGTTGCTGGTCTTCACCGTCCCCCTGCAGCCTATTCACAGGTACAACAGGATCTGGGACTCGGGCTTGCCCAGAGGAGGAACATCTCATGTCTCTCGTCCTCGGCAGAGCCTGTTTCTGAAAAGGCACACCTCCGGCTCCTTGGCCCACACGGAAGGTGGCAGCCCTGAAAGCTGTTGCTGGTCTTCACCGTCCCCCTGCAGCCTATTCACAGGTACAACAGGATCTGGGACTCGGGCTTGCCCAGAGGAGGAACATCTCATGTCTCTCGTCCTCGTCAGAGCCCGATTCTGGAAAGGCACACGTCCGGCTCCTTGTCCCACACTGAAGGTGGCAGCCCTGAAAGCTGTTGCTGGTCTTCACCGTCCCCCTGCAGCCTATTCACAGGCACAACAGGATCTGGGACCCGGGCTTGCCCAGAGGAGGAACATCTCATGGCTCTCGTCCTCGGCAGAGCCCGATTCCGGAAAGGCACACGTCCGGCTCTTTGTCCCACACGGAAGGTGGCAGCCCTGAAAGCTGTTGCTGGTCTTCACCGTCCCCCTGCAGCCTATTCACAGGCACAACAGGATTCAGGACCCGGGCATGCCCAGAGGAGGAACATCTCATGGCTCTCTTCCTCGGCAGAGCCCGATTCCTAAAAGGCACACGTCCGGCTCCTTGTCCCACAAGGAAGGTGGCAGCCCTGAAAGCTGTTGCTGGTCTTCACCGTCCCCCTGCAGCCTATTCAAAGGCACAACAGTATTCAGGACCCGGGCACGCCCAGAGGAGAAACATCTCATGTCTCTTGTCCTCGGCAGAGCCTCTTCCCGAAAAGGCACACGTCCGGCTCCTTGTCCCACACGGAAGGTGGCAGCCTTGAAAGCTGTTCCTGGTCTTCACCGTCCCCCTGCAGCCTATTCACAGGCACAACAGGATCTGGGACCCGGGCTTGCCCAGAGGAGGAACATCTCATTGCTCTCGTCCTCGGCAGGGCCTCTTTCCGAAAAGGCACACGTCCGGCTCCTTGTCCCACACGGAAGGTGGCAGCCCTGAAAGCTGTTGCTGGTCTTCACCGTCCCCCTGCAACCTATTCACAGGTACAACAGGATTCAGGACCCGGGCTTGCCCAGAGGAGGAACATCTCATGGCTCTCGTCCTCGGCAGAGACTGATTCTGGAAAGGCACACGTCCGGCTCCTTGTCCCACACGGAAGGTGGCAGCCCTGAAAGATGTTGCTGGTCTTCACCGTCCCCCTGCAGCCTATTCACAGGCACAAAAGGATCTGGGACCCGGGCTTGCCCAGAGGAGGAACATCTCATGGCTCTCGTCCTCAGCAGAACCTGTTTCGGAAACGGCACACATCCTGCAACTTGTCAGAAAAGTTTTACAGTTAGGGGTTAGGGTTAGGGTTAGGGTTGGGGTTAGGGTTAGGGTTAGGGTTAGGGTTAGGGTTAGGGTTAGGCTTAGGGGTTAGGGTTAGGCTTAGGGTTAGGAGATAGGGTCCGGGTTAGGGTTACAGTTAGGGTTAGGGTTAGGGTTTAGGGTTAGGGTTAGTGTTAAGGGCTTAGGGTTAGGGTTAGGGTTAGGGTCGTTAGGGATGGGCTTAGGGTTAGGGTTAGGGGTTAGGGTTAGGGTAAGGGTCAGGGTTAGTCTCTCGTCCTCGGCAGAGCCTGTTTCCGAAAAGGCACACGTCCGGCTCCTTGTCCCACACGGAAGGTGGCAGCCATGAAAGATGTTGCTGGTCTTCACCGTCCCCCTGCAGCCTATTCACAGGCACAACAGGATCTGGGACCCGGGCTTGCCCAGAGGAGGAACATCTCATGGCTCTCATCCTCGGCAGAGCCTGATTCTGGAAAGGCACACGTCCGGCTCCGTGTCCCACACGGAAGGTGGCAGGCTGGATAGATGTTGCTGGTCTTCACCGTCCCCCTGCAGCCTATTCACAGGCACAACAGGATCTGGGACCCGGGCTTGCCCAGAGGAGGAACATCTCATGGCTCTCGTCCTCGGCAGAGCCTGATTCCGGAAAGGCACACGTCCGGCTCCTTGTCCCACACGGAAGGTGGCAGCCCTGGAAGATGTTGCTGGTCTTCACCGTCCCCCTGCAGCCTATTCACAGGCACAACAGGATCTGGGCTACGGGCTTGCCCAGAGGAGGAACATCTCATGGCTCTCGTCCTCAGCAGAACCTGTTTCGGAAACGGCACACATCCTGCAACTTGTCAGAAAAGGTTTACAGTTAGGGGTTAGGGTTAGGGTTAGGGTTGGGGTTATGGTTAGGGTTAGGGTTAGGCTTAGGGGTTAGGGTTAGGGTTAGGGTTAGGAGATAGGGTCCGGGTTAGGGTTACAGTTAGAGTTAGGGTTAGGGTTTAGGGTTAGGGTTAGTGTTAAGGGCTTAGGGTTAGGGTTAGGGTTAGGGTCGTTAGGGATGGGCTTAGGGTTAGGGTTAGGGGTTAGGGTTAGGGTTAGGGTCAGGGTTAGTCTCTCGTCCTCGGCAGAGCCTCTTTCCGAAAAGGCACACGTCCGGCTCCTTGTCCCACACGGAAGGTGGCAGCCCTGAAAGCTGTTGCTGGTCTTCACCGTCCCCCTGCAGCCTATTCACAGGTACAACAGGATTCAGGACCCGGGCTTGCCCAGAGGAGGAACATATCATGGCTCTCGTCCTCGGCAGAGCCTATTTTTCAAAAGTCATACGTCCGGCTCCTTGTCCGACACGGAAGGTGGCAGGCCGGAAAGATGTTGCTGGTCTTCACCGTCCCCCTGCAGCCTATTCACAGGCACAACAGGATCTGGGACCCGGGCTTGCCCAGAGGAGGAACATCTCATGGCTCTCGTCCTCGGCAGAGCCCGATTCCGGAAAGGCACACGTCCGGCTCTTTGTCCCACACGGAAGGTGGCAGCCCTGAAAGCTGTTGCTGGTCTTCACCGTCCCCCTGCAGCCTATTCACAGGCACAACAGGATTCAGGACCCGGGCATGCCCAGAGGAGGAACATCTCATGGCTCTCTTCCTCGGCAGAGCCCGATTCCTAAAAGGCACACGTCCGGCTCCTTGTCCCACAAGGAAGGTGGCAGCCCTGAAAGCTGTTGCTGGTCTTCACCGTCCCCCTGCAGCCTATTCAAAGGCACAACAGTATTCAGGACCCGGGCACGCCCAGAGGAGAAACATCTCATGTCTCTTGTCCTCGGCAGAGCCTCTTCCCGAAAAGGCACACGTCCGGCTCCTTGTCCCACACGGAAGATGGCAGCCTTGAAAGCTGTTCCTGGTCTTCACCGTCCCCCTGCAGCCTATTCACAGGCACAACAGGATCTGGGACCCGGGCTTGCCCAGAGGAGGAACATCTCATGGCTCTCGTCCTCGGCAGGGCCTCTTTCCGAAAAGGCACACGTCCGGCTCCTTGTCCCACATGGAAGGTGGCAGCCCTGAAAGCTGTTGCTGGTCTTCACCGTCCCCCTGCAACCTATTCACAGGTACAACAAGATTCAGGACCTGGGCTTGCCCAGAGGAGGAACATATCATGGCTCTCGTCCTCGGCAGAGTCTGATTCTGGAAAGGCACACGTCCGGCTCCTTGTCCCACACGGAAGGTGGCAGCCCTGAAAGATGTTGCTGGTCTTCACCGTCCCCCTGCAGCCTATTCACAGACACAACAGGATCTGGGATACGGGCTTGCCTAGAGGAGGAAAATCTCATGGCTCTCGTCCTCAGCAGAACCTGTTTCGGAAACGGCACACATCCTGCAACTTGTCAGAAAAGCTTTACAGTTAGGGGTTAGGGTTAGGGTTAGGGTTGGGGTTAGGTTTAGGGTTAGGGTTAGGGTTAGGCTTAGGGGTTAGGGTTAGGGTTAGGGTTAGGAGATAGGGTCCGGGTTAGGGTTACAGTTAGGGTTAGGGTTAGGGTTTAGGCTTAGGGTTAGTGTTAAGGGCTTAGGGTTATGGTTAGGGTTAGGATCGTTAGGTATGGGCTTAGGCTTAGGGTTAGGGGTTAGGGTTAGGGTTAGGGTCAGGGTTAGTCTCTCGTCCTCGGCAGAGCCTGTTTCCGAAAAGGCACACGTCCGGCTCCTTGTCCCACACGGAAGGTGGCAGCCCTGAAAGCTGTTGCTGGTCTTCACCGTCCCCCTGCAGCCTATTCACAGGTACAACAGGATCTGGGACTCGGGCTTGCCCAGAGGAGGAACATCTCATGGCTCTCGTCCTCGGCAGAGCCCGATTCCGGAAAGGCACACGTCCGGCTCTTTGTCCCACACGGAAGGTGGCAGCCCTGAAAGCTGTTGCTGGTCTTCACCGTCCCCCTGCAGCCTATTCACAGGCACAACAGGATTCAGGACCCGGGCATGCCCAGAGGAGGAACATCTCATGGCTCTCTTCCTCGGCAGAGCCCGATTACTAAAAGGCACACATCCGGCTCCTTGTCCCACAAGGAAGGTGGCAGCCCTGAAAGCTGTTGCTGGTCTTCACCGTCCCCCTGCAGCCTATTCAAAGGCACAACAGTATTCAGGACCCGGGCACGCCCAGAGGAGGAACATATCATGTCTCTTGTCCTCGGCAGAGCCTCTTTCCGAAAAGGCACACGTCCGGCTCCTTGTCCCACACGGAAGGTGGCAGCCCTGAAAGCTGTTGCTGGTCTTCACCGTCCCCCTGCAGCCTATTCACAGGTACAACAGGGTCTGGGACCCGGGCTTGCCCAGAGGAGGAACATCTCATGGCTCTCGTCCTCGGCAGGGCCTCTTTCCGAAAAGGCACACGTCCGGCTCCTTGTCCCACACGGAAGGTGGCAGCCCTGAAAGCTGTTGCTGGTCTTCACCGTCCCCCTGCAACCTATTCACAGGTACAACAGGATTCAGGACCCGGGCTTGCCCAGAGGAGGAACATCTCATGGCTCTCGTCCTCGGCAGAGTCTGATTCTGGAAAGGCACACGTCCGGCTCCTTGTCCCACACGGAAGGTGGCAGCCCTGAAAGCTGTTGCTGGTCTTCACCGTCCCCCTGCAGCCTATTCACAGGCACAACAGGATCTGGGACCCGGGCTTGCCCAGAGGAGGAACATCTCATGGCTCTCGTCCTCAGCAGAACCTGTTTCGGAAACGGCACACATCCTGCAACTTGTCAGAAAAGTTTTACAGTTAGGGGTTAGGGTTAGGGTTAGGGTTGGGGTTAGGGTTAGGGTTAGGGTTAGGGTTAGGGTTAGGTTTAGGGTTAGGGTTAGGGTTAGGGTTAGGGTTAGGTTTAGGGTTAGGGTTAGGGTTAGGCTTAGGGGTTAGGGTTAGGGTTAGGGTTAGGAGATAGGGTCCGGGTTAGGGTTACAGTTAGGGTTAGGGTTAGGGTCGTTAGGGATGGGCTTAGGGTTAGGGTTAGGGGTTAGGGTTAGGGTTAGGGTCAGGGTTAGTCTCTCGTCCTCGGCAGAGCCTGTTTCCGAAAAGGCACACGTCCGGCTCCTTGTCCCACACGGAAGGTGGCAGCCCTGAAAGATGTTGCTGGTCTTCACCGTCCCCCTGCAGCCTATTCACAGGCACAACAGGATCTGGGACCCGGGCTTGCCCAGAGGAGGAACATCTCATGGCTCTCATCCTCGGCAGAGCCTGATTCTTGAAAGGCACACGTCCGGCTCCGTGTCCCACACGGAAGGTGGCAGGCTGGATAGATGTTGCTGGTCTTCACCGTCCCCCTGCAGCCTATTCACAGGCACAACAGGATCTGGGACCCGGGCTTGCCCAGAGGAGGAACATCTCATGGCTCTCGTCCTCGGCAGAGCCTGATTCCGGAAAGGCACACGTCCGGCTCCTTGTCCCACACGGAAGGTGGCAGCCCTGAAAGATGTTGCTGGTCTTCACCGTCCCCCTGCAGCCTATTCTCAGGCACAACAGGATCTGGGCTACGGGCTTGCCCAGAGGAGGAACATCTCATGGCTCTCGTCCTCAGCAGAACCTGTTTCGGAAACGGCACACATCCTGCAACTTGTCAGAAAAGGTTTACAGTTAGGGGTTAGGGTTAGGGTTAGGGTTGGGGTTATGGTTAGGGTTAGGGTTAGGCTTAGGGGTTAGGGTTAGGGTTAGGGTTAGGAGATAGGGTCCGGGTTAGGGTTACAGTTAGGGTTAGGGTTAGGGTTTAGGCTTAGGGTTAGTGTTAAGGGCTTAGGGTTATGGTTAGGGTTAGGGTCGTTAGGGATGGGCTTAGGGTTAGGGTTAGGGGTTAGGGTTAGGGTTAGGGTCAGGGTTAGTCTCTCGTCCTCGGCAGAGCCTGTTTCCGAAAAGACACACGTCCGACTCCTTGTCCCACACGGAAGGTGGCAGGCCAGAAAGATGTTGCTGGTCTTCACCGTCCCCCTGCAGCCTATTCACAGGCACAACAGGATCTGGGACCCGGGCTTGTCCAGAGGAGGAACATCTCATGTCTCTCGTCCTCGGCAGAGCCTGATTCCGGAAAGGCACACGTCCGGCTCCTTGTCCCACTCTGAAGGTGGCAGCCCTGAAAGCTGTTGCTGGTCTTCACCGTCCCCCCTGCAGCCTATTCACAGGCACAACAGGATCTGGGACCCGGGCTTGCCCAGAGGAGGAACATCTCATGTCTCTCGTCCTCGGCAGGGCCTGTTTCCGAAAAGGCACACGTCCAGCTCATTGTCCCACACGGAAGTTGGCACCCCTGAAGGATGTTGCTGGTCTTCACCGTCCCCCTGCAGCCTATTCACAGGCACAACAGGATTCAGGACCCGGGCTTGCCCAGAGGAGGAACATCTCATGGCTCTCGTCCTCGGCAGAGCCCGATTCCGGAAAGGCACACGTCCGGCTCTTTGTCCCACATGGAAGGTGGCAGCCCTGAAAGCTGTTGCTGGTCTTCACCGTCCCCCTGCAGCCTATTCACAGGCACAACAGGATTCAGGACCCGGGCATGCCCAGAGGAGGAACATCTCATGGCTCTCTTCCTCGGCAGAGCCCGATTCCTAAAAGGCACACGTCCGGCTCCTTGTCCCACAAGGAAGGTGGCAGCCCTGAAAGCTGTTGCTTGTCTTCACCGTCCCCCTGCAGCCTATTCACAGGTACAACAGGATTCAGGACCCGGGCTTGCCCAGAGGAGGAACATATCATGGCTCTCGTCCTCGGCAGAGCCTATTTTTGAAAAGTCATACTTCCGGCTCCTTGTCCGACACGGAAGGTGGCAGGCCGGAAAGATGTTGCTGGTCTTCACCGTCCCCCTGCAGCCTATTCACAGGCACAACAGGATCTGGGACCCGGGCTTGCCCAGAGGAGGAACATCTCATGGCTCTCATCCTCGGCAGAGCCTGATTCTTGAAAGGCACACGTCCGGCTCCGTGTCCCACACGGAAGGTGGCAGGCTGGATAGATGTTGCTGGTCTTCACCGTCCCCCTGCAGCCTATTCACAGGCACAACAGGATCTGGGACCCGGGCTTGCCCAGAGGAGGAACATCTCATGGCTCTCGTCCTCGGCAGAGCCTGATTCCGGAAAGGCACACGTCCGGCTCCTTGTCCCACACGGAAGGTGGCAGCCCTGAAAGATGTTGCTGGTCTTCACCGTCCCCCTGCAGCCTATTCTCAGGCACAACAGGATCTGGGCTACGGGCTTGCCCAGAGGAGGAACATCTCATGGCTCTCGTCCTCAGCAGAACCTGTTTCGGAAACGGCACACATCCTGCAACTTGTCAGAAAAGGTTTACAGTTAGGGGTTAGGGTTAGGGTTAGGGTTGGGGTTATGGTTAGGGTTAGGGTTAGGGTTAGGGGTTAGGGTTAGGGTTAGGGTTAGGAGATAGGGTCCGGGTTAGGGTTACAGTTAGGGTTAGGGTTAGGGTTTAGGCTTAGGGTTAGTGTTAAGGGCTTAGGGTTATGGTTAGGGTTAGGGTCGTTAGGGATGGGCTTAGGGTTAGGGTTAGGGGTTAGGGTTAGGGTTAGGGTCAGGGTTAGTCTCTCGTCCTCGGCAGAGCCTGTTTCCGAAAAGACACACGTCCGACTCCTTGTCCCACACGGAAGGTGGCAGGCCAGAAAGATGTTGCTGGTCTTCACCGTCCCCCTGCAGCCTATTCACAGGCACAACAGGATCTGGGACCCGGGCTTGTCCAGAGGAGGAACATCTCATGTCTCTCGTCCTCGGCAGAGCCTGATTCCGGAAAGGCACACGTCCGGCTCCTTGTCCCACTCTGAAGGTGGCAGCCCTGAAAGCTGTTGCTGGTCTTCACCGTCCCCCTGCAGCCTATTCACAGGCACAACAGGATCTGGGACCCGGGCTTGCCCAGAGGAGGAACATCTCATGTCTCTCGTCCTCGGCAGGGCCTGTTTCCGAAAAGGCACACGTCCAGCTCATTGTCCCACACGGAAGTTGGCACCCCTGAAGGATGTTGCTGGTCTTCACCGTCCCCCTGCAGCCTATTCACAGGCACAACAGGATTCAGGACCCGGGCTTGCCCAGAGGAGGAACATCTCATGGCTCTCGTCCTCGGCAGAGCCCGATTCCGGAAAGGCACACGTCCGGCTCTTTGTCCCACATGGAAGGTGGCAGCCCTGAAAGCTGTTGCTGGTCTTCACCGTCCCCCTGCAGCCTATTCACAGGCACAACAGGATTCAGGACCCGGGCATGCCCAGAGGAGGAACATCTCATGGCTCTCTTCCTCGGCAGAGCCCGATTCCTAAAAGGCACACGTCCGGCTCCTTGTCCCACAAGGAAGGTGGCAGCCCTGAAAGCTGTTGCTTGTCTTCACCGTCCCCCTGCAGACTATTCAAAGGCACAACAGTATTCAGGACCCGGGCACGCCCAGAGGAGGAACATATCATGTCTCTTGTCCTCGGCAGAGCCTCTTTCCGAAAAGGCACACGTCCGGCTCCTTGTCCCACACGGAAGGTGGCAGCCCTGAAAGCTGTTGCTGGTCTTCACCGTCCCCCTGCAGCCTATTCACAGGTACAACAGGATTCAGGACCCGGGCTTGCCCAGAGGAGGAACATATCATGGCTCTCGTCCTCGGCAGAGCCTATTTTTGAAAAGTCATACGTCCGGCTCCTTGTCCCACAAGGAAGGTGGCAGCCCTGAAAGCTGTTGCTTGTCTTCACCGTCCCCCTGCAGACTATTCAAAGGCACAACAGTATTCAGGACCCGGGCACGCCCAGAGGAGGAACATATCATGTCTCTTGTCCTCGGCAGAGCCTCTTTCCGAAAAGGCACACGTCCGGCTCCTTGTCCCACACGGAAGGTGGCAGCCCTGAAAGCTGTTGCTGGTCTTCACCGTCCCCCTGCAGCCTATTCACAGGTACAACAGGATTCAGGACCCGGGCTTGCCCAGAGGAGGAACATATCATGGCTCTCGTCCTCGGCAGAGCCTATTTTTGAAAAGTCATACGTCCGGCTCCTTGTCCGACACGGAAGGTGGCAGGCCGGAAAGATGTTGCTGGTCTTCACCGTCCCCCTGCAGCCTATTCACAGGCACAACAGGATCTGGGACCCGGGCTTGCCCAGAGGAGGAACATCTCATGGCTCTCGTCCTCGGCAGAGTCTGATTCTGGAAAGGCACACGTCCGGCTCCTTGTCCCACACGGAAGGTGGCAGGCCGGAAAGATGTTGCTGGTCTTCACCATCCCCCTGCAGCCTATTCACAGGCACAACAGGATCTGGGACCCGGGCTTGCCCAGAGGAGGAACATCTCATGGCTCTCTTCCTCGGCAGAGCCCGATTCCGAAAAGGCACACGTCCGGCTCCTTGTCCCACACGGAAGTTGGCACCCCTGAAGGATGTTGCTGGTCTTCACCGTCCCCCTGCAGCCTATTCACAGGTACGACAGGATCTGGGACCCGGGCTTGCCCAGAGGAGGAACATCTCATGGCTCTCGTCCTCGGCAGAGCCTATTTCCGAAAAGGCACACGTCCGGCTCCTTGTCCCACACGGAAGGTGGCAGCCCTGAAAGCTGTTGCTGGTCTTCACCGTCCCCCTGCAGCCTATTCACAGGCACAACAGGATCTGGGACCCGGGCTTGCCCAGAGGAGGAACATCTCATGGCTCTTGTCCTCGGCAGAGCCTCTTCCCGAAAAGGCACACGTCCGGCTCCTTGTCCCACACGGAAGGTGGCAGGCCGGAAAGATGCTGCTGGTCTTCACCGTCCCCCTGCAGCCTATTCACAGGCACAACAGGATCTGGGACCGGGGCTTGCCCAGAGGAGGAACATCTCATGGCTCTCGTCCTCGGCAGAGCCTGATTCCGGAAAGGCACACGTCCGGCTCCTTGTCCCACACGGAAGGTGGCAGCCCTGAAAGATGTTGCTGGTCTTCACCGTCCCCCTGCAGCCTATTCACAGGCACAACAGGATCTGGGCTACGGGCTTGCCCAGAGGAGGAACATCTCATGGCTCTCGTCCTCAGCACAACCTGTTTCGTAAACGGCACACATCCTGCAACTTGTCAGAAAAGGTTTACAGTTAGGGGTTAGGGTTAGGGTTAGGGTTAGGGTTAGGGTTAGGGTTAGGGTTAGGGTTAGGGTTAGGGTTAGGGTTAGGGTTAGGGGTTAGGGTTAGGGTTAGGGTTAGGAGATAGGGTGCGGGTTAGGGTTACAGTTAGGGTTAGGGTTAGGGTTTAGGCTTAGGGTTAGTGTTAAGGGCTTAGCGTTATGGTTAGGGTTAGGGTCGTTAGGGATGGGCTTAGGGTTAGGGTTAGGGGTTAGGGTTAGGGTTAGGGTCAGGGTTAGTGTCTCGTCCTCGGCAGAGCCTGTTTCCGAAAAGGCACACGTCCGGCTCCTTGTCCCACACGGAAGGTGGCAGCCCTGAAAGCTGTTGCTGGTCTTCACCGTCCCCCTGCAGCCTATTCACAGGTACAACAGGATTCAGGACCCGGGTTTGCCCAGAGGAGGAACATATCATGGCTCTCGTCCTCGGCAGAGCCTATTTTTGAAAAGTCATACGTCCGGCTCCTTTTCTGACACGGAAGGTGGCAGGCCGGAAAGATGTTGCTGGTCTTCACCGTCCCCCTGCAGCCTATTCACAGGCACAACAGGATCTGGGACCCGGGCTTGCCCAGAGGAGGAACATCTCATGGCTCTCGTCCTCGGCAGAGCCTGATTCCGGAAAGGCACACGTCCGGCTCCTTGTCCCACACTGAAGGTGGCAGCCCTGAAAGCTGTTGCTGGTCTTCACCGTCCCCCTGCAGCCTATTCACAGGCCAACAGGATCTGGGACCCGGGCTTGCCCAGAGGAGGAACATCTCATGGCTCTCGTCCTCGGCAGGGCCTCTTCCCGAAAAGGCACACGTCCGGCTCCTTGTCCCACACGGAAGGTGGCAGCCCTGAAAGCTGTTGCTGGTCTTCACCGTCCCCCTGCAACCTATTCACAGGTACAACAGGATTCAGGACCCGGGCTTGCCCAGAGGAGGAACATATCATGGCTCTCGTCCTCGGCAGAGTCTGATTCTGGAAAGGCACACGTCCGGCTCCTTGTCCCACACGGAAGGTGGCAGCCCTGAAAGCTGTTGCTGGTCTTCACCGTCCCCCTGCAGCCTATTCACAGGCACAACAGGATCTGGGACCCGGGCTTGCCCAGAGGAGGAACATCTCATGGCTCTCGTCCTCAGCAGAACCTGTTTCGGAAACGGCACACATCCTGCAACTTGTCAGAAAAGGTTTAGAGTTAGGGGTAAGTGTTAGGGTTAGGGTTGGGGTTAGGGTTAGGGTTAGGGTTAGGAGATAGGGTCCGGGTTAGGGTTACAGTTAGGGTTAGGGTTAGGGTTTCGGGTTAGGGTTAGTGTTAAGGGCTTAGGGTTAGGGTTAGGGTTAGGGTCGTTAGGGATGGGCTTAGGGTTAGGGTTAGGGGTTAGGGTTAGGGTTAGGGTCAGGGTTAGTCTCTCGTCCTCGGCAGAGCCTGTTTCCGAAAAGGCACACGTCCGGCTCCTTGTCCCACACGGAAGGTGGCAGCCCTGAAAGCTGTTGCTGGTCTTCACCGTCCCCCTGCAGCCTATTCACAGGTACAACAGGATTCAGGACCCGGGCTTGCCCAGAGGAGGAACATATCATGGCTCTCGTCCTCGGCAGAGCCTATTTTTGAAAAGTCATACGTCCGGCTCCTTGTCCGACACGGAAGGTGGCAGGCCGGAAAGATGTTGCTGGTCTTCACCGTCCCCCTGCAGCCTATTCACAGGCACAACAGGATCTGGGACCCGGGCTTGCCCAGAGGAGGAACATCTCATGGCTCTCGTCCTCGGCAGAGTCTGATTCTGGAAAGGCACACGTCCGGCTCCTTGTCCCACACGGAAGGTGGCAGGCCGGAAAGATGTTGCTGGTCTTCACCATCCCCCTGCAGCCTATTCACAGGCACAACAGGATCTGGGACCCGGGCTTGCCCAGAGGAGGAACATCTCATGGCTCTCTTCCTCGGCAGAGCCCGATTCCGAAAAGGCACACGTCCGGCTCCTTGTCCCACACGGAAGTTGGCACCCCTGAAGGATGTTGCTGGTCTTCACCGTCCCCCTGCAGCCTATTCACAGGTACGACAGGATCTGGGACCCGGGCTTGCCCAGAGGAGGAACATCTCATGGCTCTCGTCCTCGGCAGAGCCTATTTCCGAAAAGGCACACGTCCGGCTCCTTGTCCCACACGGAAGGTGGCAGCCCTGAAAGCTGTTGCTGGTCTTCACCGTCCCCCTGCAGCCTATTCACAGGCACAACAGGATCTGGGACCCGGGCTTGCCCAGAGGAGGAACATCTCATGGCTCTTGTCCTCGGCAGAGCCTCTTCCCGAAAAGGCACACGTCCGGCTCCTTGTCCCACACGGAAGGTGGCAGGCCGGAAAGATGCTGCTGGTCTTCACCGTCCCCCTGCAGCCTATTCACAGGCACAACAGGATCTGGGACCGGGGCTTGCCCAGAGGAGGAACATCTCATGGCTCTCGTCCTCGGCAGAGCCTGATTCCGGAAAGGCACACGTCCGGCTCCTTGTCCCACACGGAAGGTGGCAGCCCTGAAAGATGTTGCTGGTCTTCACCGTCCCCCTGCAGCCTATTCACAGGCACAACAGGATCTGGGCTACGGGCTTGCCCAGAGGAGGAACATCTCATGGCTCTCGTCCTCAGCACAACCTGTTTCGGAAACGGCACACATCCTGCAACTTGTCAGAAAAGGTTTACAGTTAGGGGTTAGGGTTAGGGTTAGGGTTGGGGTTAGGGTTAGGGTTAGGGTTAGGTTTAGGGTTAGGGTTAGGGTTAGGCTTAGGGGTTAGGGTTAGGGTTAGGGTTAGGAGATAGGGTGCGGGTTAGGGTTACAGTTAAGGTTAGGGTTAGGGTTTAGGCTTAGGGTTAGTGTTAAGGGCTTAGCGTTATGGTTAGGGTTAGGGTCGTTAGGGATGGGCTTAGGGTTAGGGTTAGGGGTTAGGGTTAGGGTTAGGGTCAGGGTTAGTGTCTCGTCCTCGGCAGAGCCTGTTTCCGAAAAGGCACACGTCCGGCTCCTTGTCCCACACGGAAGGTGGCAGCCCTGAAAGCTGTTGCTGGTCTTCACCGTCCCCCTGCAGCCTATTCACAGGTACAACAGGATTCAGGACCCGGGCTTGCCCAGAGGAGGAACATATCATGGCTCTCGTCCTCGGCAGAGCCTATTTTTGAAAAGTCATACGTCCGGCTCTATTTTCTGACACGGAAGGTGGCAGGCCGGAAAGATGTTGCTGGTCTTCACCGTCCCCCTGCAGCCTATTCACAGGCACAACAGGATCTGGGACCCGGGCTTGCCCAGAGGAGGAACATCTCATGGCTCTCGTCCTCGGCAGAGCCTGATTCCGGAAAGGCACACGTCCGGCTCCTTGTCCCACACTGAAGGTGGCAGCCCTGAAAGCTGTTGCTGGTCTTCACCGTCCCCCTGCAGCCTATTCACAGGCCAACAGGATCTGGGACCCGGGCTTGCCCAGAGGAGGAACATCTCATGGCTCTCGTCCTCGGCAGGGCCTCTTTCCGAAAAGGCACACGTCCGGCTCCTTGTCCCACACGGAAGGTGGCAGCCCTGAAAGCTGTTGCTGGTCTTCACCGTCCCCCTGCAACCTATTCACAGGTACAACAGGATTCAGGACCCGGGCTTGCCCAGAGGAGGAACATATCATGGCTCTCGTCCTCGGCAGAGTCTGATTCTGGAAAAGCACACGTCCGGCTCCTTGTCCCACACGGAAGGTGGCAGCCCTGAAAGCTGTTGCTGGTCTTCACCGTCCCCCTGCAGCCTATTCACAGGCACAACAGGATCTAGGATACGGGCTTGCCCAGAGTAGGAAAATCTCATGGCTCTCGTCCTCAGCAGAACCTGTTTCGGAAACGGCACACATCCTGCAACTTGTCAGAAAAGGTTTACAGTTAGGGGTAAGGGTTAGGGTTAGGGTTGGGGTTAGGGTTAGGGTTAGGGTTAGGGTTAGGTTTAGGGTTAGGGTTAGGGTTAGGCTTAGGGGTTAGGGTTAGGGTTAGGGTTAGGAGATAGGGTCCGGGTTAGGGTTACAGTTAGGGTTAGGGTTAGGGTTTAGGGTTAGGGTTAGTGTTAAGGGCTTAGGGTTAGGGTTAGGGTTAGGGTCGTTAGGGATGGGCTTAGGGTTAGGGTTAGGGGTTAGGGTTAGGGTTAGGGTCAGGGTTAGTCTCTCGTCCTCGGCAGAGCCTGTTTCCGAAAAGGCACACGTCCGGCTCCTTGTCCCACACGGAAGGTGGCAGCCCTGAAAGCTGTTGCTGGTCTTCACCGTCCCCCTGCAGCCTATTCAAAGGCACAACAGTATTCAGGACCCGGGCACGCCCAGAGGAGGAACATATCATGTCTCTTGTCCTCGGCAGAGCCTCTTTCCGAAAAGGCACACGTCCGGCTCCTTGTCCCACACGGAAGGTGGCAGCCCTGAAAGCTGTTCCTGGTCTTCACCGTCCCCCTGCAGCCTATTCACAGGTACAACAGGGTCTGGGACCCGGGCTTGCCCAGAGGAGGAATATCTCATGGCTCTCGTCGTCGGCAGGGCATCTTTCCGAATAGGCACACGTCCGGCTCCTTGTCCCACACGGAAGGTGGCAGCCCTGAAAGATGTTGCTGGTCTTCACCGTCCCCCTGCAGCCTATTCACAGGCACAACAGGATCTGGGACCCGGGCTTGCCCAGAGGAGGAACATATCATGGCTCTCGTCCTCGGCAGAGCCTATTTTTGAAAAGTGATACGTCCGGCTCCTTGTCCGACACGGAAGGTGGCAGGCCGAAAGATGTTGCTGGTCTTCACCGTCCCCCTGCAGCCTATTCACAGGCACAACAGGATCTGGGACCCGGGCTTGCCCAGAGGAGGAACATCTCATGGCTCTCGTCCTCGGCAGAGTCTGATTCTGGAAAGGCACACGTCCGGCGCCTTGTCCCACACGGAAGGTGGCAGGCCGGAAAGATGTTGCTGGTCTTCACCATCCCCCTGCAGCCTATTCACAGGCACAACAGGATCTGGGACCCGGGCTTGCCCAGAGGAGGAACATCTCATGGCTCTCTTCCTCGGCAGAGCCCGATTCCGAAAAGGCACACGTCCGGCTCCTTGTCCCACACGGAAGTTGGCACCCCTGAAGGATGTTGCTGGTCTTCACCGTCCCCCTGCAGCCTATTCACAGGTACGACAGGATCTGGGACCCGGGCTTGCCCAGAGGAGGAACATCTCATGGCTCTCGTCCTCGGCAGAGCCTATTTCCGAAAAGGCACACGTCCGGCTCCTTGTCCCACACGGAAGGTGGCAGCCCTGAAAGCTGTTGCTGGTCTTCACCGTCCCCCTGCAGCCTATTCACAGGCACAACAGGATCTGGGACCCGGGCTTGCCCAGAGGAGGAACATCTCATGGCTCTCGTCCTCGGCAGAGCCTCTTCCCGAAAAGGCACACGTCCGGCTCCTTGTCCCACACGGAAGGTGGCAGCCCTGAAAGCTGTTGCTGGTCTTCACCGTCCCCCTGCAGCCTATTCACAGGTACAATAGGATTCAGGACCCGGGCTTGCCCAGAGGAGGAACATATCATGGCTCTCGTCCTCGGCAGAGCCTATTTTTGAAAAGTCATACGTCCGGCTCCTTTTCTGACACGGAAGGTGGCAGGCCGGAAAGATGTTGCTGGTCTTCACCGTCCCCCTGCAGCCTATTCACAGGCACAACAGGATCTGGGACCCGGGCTTGCCCAGAGGAGGAACATCTCATGGCTCTCGTCCTCGGCAGAGCCTGATTCCGGAAAGGCACACGTCCGGCTCCTTGTCCCACACGGAAGGTGGCAGGCCGGAAAGATGCTGCTGGTCTTCACCGTCCCCCTGCAGCCTATTCACAGGCACAACAGGATCTGGGACCGGGGCTTGCCCAGAGGAGGAACATCTCATGGCTCTCGTCCTCGGCAGAGCCTGATTCCGGAAAGGCACACGTCCGGCTCCTTGTCCCACACGGAAGGTGGCAGCCCTGAAAGATGTTGCTGGTCTTCACCGTCCCCCTGCAGCCTATTCACAGGCACAACAGGATCTGGGCTACGGGCTTGCCCAGAGGAGGAACATCTCATGGCTCACGTCCTCAGCAGAACCTGTTTCGGAAACGGCACACATCCTGCAACTTGTCAGAAAAGGTTTACAGTTAGGGGTTAGGGTTAGGGTTAGGGTTGGGGTTAGGGTTAGGGTTAGGGTTAGGTTTAGGGTTAGGGTTAGGGTTAGGCTTAGGGGTTAGGGTTAGGGTTAGGGTTAGGAGATAGGGTGCGGGTTAGGGTTACAGTTAGGGTTAGGGTTAGGGTTTAGGCTTAGGGTTAGTGTTAAGGGCTTGGCGTTATGGTTAGGGTTAGGGTCGTTAGGGATGGGCTTAGGGTTAAGGTTAGGGATTAGGGTTAGGTTTAGGGTCAGGGTTAGTGTCTCGTCCTCGGCAGAGCCTGTTTCCGAAAAGGCACACGTCCGGCTCCTTGTCCCACACGGAAGGTGGCAGCCCTGGAAGATGTTGCTGGTCTTCACCGTCCCCCTGCAGCCTATTCACAGGCACAACAGGATCTGGGCTACGGGCTTGCCCAGAGGAGGAACATCTCATGGCTCTCGTCCTCAGCAGAACCTGTTTCGGAAACGGCACACATCCTGCAACTTGTCAGAAAAGGTTTACAGTTAGGGGTTAGGGTTAGGGTTAGGGTTGGGGTTAGGGTTAGGGTTAGGGTTAGGGTTAGGTTTAGGGTTAGGGTTAGGGTTAGGCTTAGGGTTTAGGGTTAGGGTTAGGGTTAGGAGATAGGGTCCGGGTTAGGGTTACAGTTAGGGTTAGGGTTAGGGTTTAGGGTTAGGATTAGTGTTAAGGGCTTAGGATTAGGGTTAGGGTTAGGGTCGTTAGGGATGGGCTTAGGGTTAGGGTTAGGGGTTAGGGTTAGGGTTAGGGTCAGGGTTAGTCTCTCGTCCTCGGCAGAGCCTGTTTCCGAAAAGGCACACGTCCGGCTCCTTGTCCCACACGGAAGGTGGCAGCCCTGAAAGCTGTTGCTGGTCTTCACCGTCCCCCTGCAGCCTATTCACAGGTACAACAGGATTCAGGACCCGGGCTTGCCCAGAGGAGGAACATATCATGGCTCTCGTCCTCGGCAGAGCCTATTTCTGAAAAGTCATACGTCCGGCTCCTTTTCCGACACGGAAGGTGGCAGGCCGGAAAGATGTTGCTGGTCTTCACCGTCCCCCTGCAGCCTATTCACAGGCACAACAGGATCTGGGACCAGGGCTTGCCCAGAGGAGGAACATCTCATGGCTCTCGTCCTCGGCAGAGCCTGATTCCGGAAAGGCACACGTCCGGCTCCTTGTCCCACACGGAAGGTGGCAGGCCGGAAAGATGCTGCTGGTCTTCACCGTCCCCCTGCAGCCTATTCACAGGCACAACAGGATCTGGGACCGGGGCTTGCCCAGAGGAGGAACATCTCATGGCTCTCGTCCTCGGCAGAGCCTGATTCCGGAAAGGCACACATCCGGCTCCTTGTCCCACACGGAAGGTGGCAGCCCTGAAAGATGTTGCTGGTCTTCACCGTCCCCCTGCAGCCTATTCACAGGCACAACAGGATCTGGGCTACGGGCTTGCCCAGAGGAGGAACATCTCATGGCTCACGTCCTCAGCAGAACCTGTTTCGGAAACGGCACACATCCTGCAACTTGTCAGAAAAGGTTTACAGTTAGGGGTTAGGGTTAGGGTTAGGGTTGGGGTTAGGGTTAGGGTTAGGGTTAGGTTTAGGGTTAGGGTTAGGGTTAGGCTTAGGGGTTAGGGTTAGGGTTAGGGTTAGGAGATAGGGTGCGGGTTAGGGTTACAGTTAGGGTTAGGGTTAGGGTTTAGGCTTAGGGTTAGTGTTAAGGGCTTGGCGTTATGGTTAGGGTTAGGGTCGTTAGGGATGGGCTTAGGGTTAGGGTTAGGGGTTAGGGTTAGGTTTAGGGTCAGGGTTAGTGTCTCGTCCTCGGCAGAGCCTGTTTCCGAAAAGGCACACGTCCGGCTCCTTGTCCCACACGGAAGGTGGCAGCCCTGAAAGCTGTTGCTGGTCTTCACCGTCCCCCTGCAGCCTATTCACAGGCACAACAGGATCTGGGCTACGGGCTTGCCCAGAGGAGGAAAATCTCATGGCTCTCGTCCTCAGCAGAACCTGTTTCGGAAACGGCACACATCCTGCAACTTGTCAAAAAAGGTTTACAGTTAGGGGTTAGGGTTAGGGTTAGGGTTGGGGTTAGGGTTAGGGTTAGGGTTAGGGTTAGGTTTAGGGTTAGGGTTAGGGTTAGGCTTAGGGTTTAGGGTTAGGGTTAGGGTTAGGAGATAGGGTCCGGGTTAGGGTTACAGTTAGGGTTAGGGTTAGGGTTTAGGGTTAGGTTTAGTGTTAAGGGCTTAGGGTTAGGGTTAGGGTTAGGGTCGTTAGGGATGGGCTTAGGGTTAGGGTTAGGGGTTAGGGTTAGGGTTAGGGTCAGGGTTAGTCTCTCGTCCTCGGCAGAGCCTGTTTCCGAAAAGGCACACGTCCGGCTCCTTGTCCCACACGGAAGTTGGCAGCCCTGAAAGCTGTTGCTGGTCTTCACCGTCCCCCTGCAGCCTATTCACAGGTACAACAGGATTCAGGACCCGGGCTTGCCCAGAGGAGGAACATATCATGGCTCTCGTCCTCGGCAGAGCCTATTTCTGAAAAGTCATACGTCCGGCTCCTTTTCCGACACGGAAGGTGGCAGGCCGGAAAGATGTTGCTGGTCTTCACCGTCCCCCTGCAGCCTATTCACAGGCACAACAGGATCTGGGACCCGGGCTTGCCCAGAGGAGGAACATCTCATGGCTCTCGTCCTCGGCAGAGCCTGATTCCGGAAAGGCACACGTCCGGCTCCTTGTCCCACACGGAAGGTGGCAGGCCGGAAAGATGCTGCTGGTCTTCACCGTCCCCCTGCAGCCTATTCACAGGCACAACAGGATCTGGGAACGGGGCTTGCCCAGAGGAGGAACATCTCATGGCTCTCGTCCTCAGCAGAGCCTATTTTTGAAAAGTCATACTTCCGGCTCCTTTTCCGACACGGAAGGTGGCAGGCCGGAAAGATGTTGCTGGTCTTCACCGTCCCCCTGCAGCCTATTCACAGGCACAACAGGATCTGGGACCCGGGCTTGTCCAGAGGAGGAACATCTCATGGCTCTCGTCCTCGGCAGAGTCTGATTCTGGAAAGGCACACGTCCGGCTCCGTGTCCCACACGGAAGGTGGCAGGCCGGAAAGATGTTGCTGGTCTTCACCATCCCCCTGCAGCCTATTCACAGGCACAACAGGATCTGGGACCCGGGCTTGCCCAGAGGAGGATCATCTCATGGCTCTCTTCCTCGGCAGAGCTCGATTCCGAAAAGGCACACGTCCGGCTCCTTGTCCCACAAGGAAGGTGGCAGCCCTGAAAGCTGTTGCTGGTCTTCACCGTCCCCCTGCAGCCTATTCACAGGTACGACAGGATCTGGGACCCGGGCTTGCCCAGAGGAGGAACATCTCATGGCTCTCGTCCTCGGCAGAGCCTATTTCCGAAAAGGCACACGTCCGGCTCCTTGTCCCACACGGAAGGTGGCAGCCCTGAAAGCTGTTGCTGGTCTTCACCGTCCCCCTGCAGCCTATTCACATGCACAACAGGGTCTGGGACCCGGGCTTGCCCAGAGGAGGAACATCTCATGGCTCTTGTCCTCGGCAGAGCCTCTTCCCGAAAAGGCATACGTCCGGCTCCTTGTCCCACACGGAAGGTGGCAGCCCTGAAAGCTGTTGCTGGTCTTCACCGTCCCCCTGCAGCCTATTCACAGGTACAACAGGATTCAGGACCCGGGCTTGCCCAGAGGAGGAACATCTCATGGCTCTCGTCCTCGGCAGAGCCTATTTTTGAAAAGTCATACGTCCGGCTCCTTTTCCGACACGGAAGGTGGCAGGCCGGAAAGATGTTGCTGGTCTTCACCGTCCCCCTGCAGCCTATTCACAGGCACAACAGGATCTGGGAGCCGGGCTTGCCCAGAGGAGGAACATCTCATGGCTCTCGTCCTCGGCAGAGCTTGATTCTGGAAAGGCACACGTCCGGCTCCGTGTCCCACACGGAAGGTGGCAGGCTGGAAAGATGTTGCTGGTCTTCACCGTCCCCCTGCAGCCTATTCACAGGCACAACAGGATCTGGGACCCGGGCTTGCCTAGAGGAGGAACATCTCATGGCTCTCGTCCTCGGCAGAGCCTGATTCCGGAAAGGCACACGTCCGGCTCCCTGTCCCACACGGAAGGTGGCAGCCCTGAAAGATGTTGCTGGTCTTCACCGTCCCCCTGCAGCCTATTCACAGACAGAACAGGATCTGGGAGACGGGCTTGCCCAGAGGAGGAAAATCTCATGGCTTTCGTCCTCAGCAGAACCTGTTTCGGAAACGGCACACATCCTGCAACTTGTCAGAAAAGGTTTACAGTTAGGGGTTAGGGTTAGGGTTAGGGTTGGGGTTAGGGTTAGGGTTAGGGTTAGGGTTAGGTTTAGGGTTAGGGTTAGGGTTAGGCTTAGGGGTTAGGGTTAGGGTTAGGGTTAGGAGATAGGGTCCGGGTTAGGGTTACAGTTAGGGTTAGGGTTAGGGTTTAGGGTTAGGGTTAGTGTTAAGGGCTTAGGGTTAGCGTTAGGGTTAGGGTCGTTAGGGATGGGCTTAGCGTTAGGGTTAGGGGTTAGGGTTAGGGTTAGGGTCAGGGTTAGTCTCTCGTCCTCGGCAGAGCCTGTTTCCGAAAAGGCACACGTCCGGCTCCTTGTCCCACACGGAAGGTGGCAGCCCTGAAAGCTGTTGCTGGTCTTCACCGTCCCCCTGCAGCCTATTCACAGGTACAACAGGATTCAGGACCCGGGCTTGCCCAGAGGAGGAACATCTCATGGCTCTCGTCCTCGGCAGAGCCTGTTTTTGAGAAGTCATACGTCCGGCTCCTTTTCCGATACGGAAGGTGGCAGGCCGGAAAGATGTTGCTGGTCTTCACCGTCCCCCTGCAGCCTATTCACAGGCACAACAGGATCTGGGACCCGGGCTTGTCCAGAGGAGGAACATATCATGGCTCTCGTCCTCGGCAGAGCCTGATTCTGGAAAGGCACACGTCCGGCTCCGTGTCCCACACGGCAGGTGGCAGGCCGGAAAGATGTTGCTGGTCTTCACCATCCCCCTGCAGCCTATTCACAGGCACAACAGGATCTGGGACCCGGGCTTGCCCAGAGGAGGAACATCTCATGGCTCTCGTCCTCGGCAGAGCCCGATTCCGAAAAGGCACACGTCCGGCTCCTTGTCCCACAAGGAAGGTGGCAGCCCTGAAAGCTGTTGCTGGTCTTCACCGTCCCCCTGCAGCCTATTCACAGGTACGACAGGTTCTGGGACCCGGGCTTGCCCAGAGGAGGAACATCTCATGGCTCTCGTCCTCGGCAGAGTCTGATTCTGGAAAGGCACACGTCCGGCTCCTTGTCCCACACGGAAGGTGGCAGGCCGGAAAGATGTTGCTGGTCTTCACCATCCCCCTGCAGCCTATTCACAGGCACAACAGGATCTGGGACCCGGGCTTGCCCAGAGGAGGAACATCTCATGGCTCTTGTCCTCGGCAGAGCCTCTTCCCGAAAAGGCACACGCCCAGCTCCTTGTCCCACACGGAAGGTGGCAGCCCTGAAAGCTGTTGCTGGTCTTCGCCATCCCCCTGCAGCCTATTCACAGGTACAACAGGATTCAGGACCCGGGCTTGCCCAGAGGAGGAACATCTCATGGCTCTCGTCCTCGGCAGAGCCTGATTCCGGAAAGGCACACGTCCGGCTCCTTGTCCCACACGGAAGGTGGCAGCCCTGAAAGATGTTGCTGGTCTTCACCGTCCCCCTGCAGCCTATTCACAGGCACAACAGGATCTGGGACGCGGGCTTGCCCAGAGGAGGAACATCTCATGGCTCTCGTCCTCGGCAGGGCCTCTTTCCGAAAAGGCACACGTCCGGCTCCTTGTCCCACACGGAAGGTGGCAGCCCTGAAAGCTGTTGCTGGTCTTCACCGTCCCCCTGCAGCCTATTCACAGGTACAACAGGATTCAGGACCCGGGCTTGCCCAGAGGAGGAACATATCATGGCTCTCGTCCTCGGCAGAGCCTATTTTTGAAAAGTCATACGTCCGGCTCCTTTTCTGACATGGAAGGTGGCAGGCCGGAAAGATGTTGCTGGTCTTCACCGTCCCCCTGCAGCCTATTCACAGGCACAACAGGATCTGGGACCCGGGCACACCCAGAGGAGGAACATCTCATGGCTCTCGTCCTCGGCAGAGTCTGATTCTGGAAAGGCACACGTCCGGCTCCTTGTCCCACACGGAAGGTGGCAGGCCGGAAAGATGCTGCTGGTCTTCACCGTCCCCCTGCAGCCTATTCACAGGCACAACAGGATCTGGGACCGGGGCTTGCCCAGAGGAGGAACATCTCATGGCTCTCGTCCTCGGCAGAGCCTGATTCTGGAAAGGCACACGTCCGGCTCCGTGTCCCACACGGAAGGTGGCAGGCTGGAAAGATGTTGCTGGTCTTCACCGTCCCCCTGCAGCCTATTCACAGGCACAACAGGATCTGGGACCCGGGCTTGCCTAGAGGAGGAACATCTCATGGCTCTCGTCCTCGGCAGAGCCTGATTCCGGAAAGGCACACGTCCGGCTCCTTGTCCCACACGGAAGGTGGCAGCCCTGAAAGATGTTGCTGGTCTTCACCGTCCCCCTGCAGCCTATTCACAGGCACAACAGGATCTGGGCTACGGGCTTGCCCAGAGGAGGAACATCTCATGGCTCTCGTCCTCAGCAGAACCTGTTTCGGAAACGGCACACATCCTGCAACTTGTCAGAAAAGGTTTACAGTTAGGGGTTAGGGTTAGGGTTAGTGTTAGGTTTAGGGTTAGGGTTAGGGTTAGGCTTAGGGGTTAGGGTTAGGGTTAGGGTTAGGAGATAGGGTCCGGGTTAGGGTTACAGTTAGGGTTAGGGTTAGGGTTTAGGCTTAGGGTTAGTGTTAAGGGCTTAGCGTTATGGTTAGGGTTAGGGTCGTTAGGGATGGGCTTAGGGTTAGGGTTAGGGGTTAGGGTTAGGGTTAGGGTCAGGGTTAGTCTCTCGTCCTCGGCAGAGCCTGTTTCCGAAAAGGCACACGTCCGGCTCCTTGTCCCACACGGAAGGTGGCAGCCCTGAAAGCTGTTGCTGGTCTTCACCGTCCCCCTGCAACCTATTCACAGGTACAACAGGATTCAGGACCCGGGCTTGCCCAGAGGAGGAACATATCATGGCTCTCGTCCTCGGCAGAGTCTGATTATGGAAAGGCACACGTCCGGCTCCTTGTCCCACACGGAAGGTGGCAGGCCATAAAGACGTTGCTGGTCTTCACCGTCGCCCTGCAGCCTATTCACAGGCACAACAGTATTCAGGACCCGGGCTTGCCCAGAGGAGGAACATCTCATGGCTCTCGTCCTCGGCAGAGTCTGATTCTGGAAAGGCACACGTCCGGCTCCTTCTCCCACACGGAAGGTGGCAGCCCTGAAAGATGTTGCTGGTCTTCACCGTCCCCCTGCAGCCTATTCACAGGCACAACAGGATCTGGGAACGGGGCTTGCCCAGAGGAGGAACATCTCATGGCTCTCGTCCTCGGCAGAGCTTGATTCTCGAAAGGCACACGTCCGGCTCCGTGTCCCACACGGAAGGTGGCAGGCTGGAAAGATGTTGCTGGTCTTCACCGTCCCCCTGCAGCCTATTCACAGGCACAACAGGATCTGGGACCCGGGCTTGCCTAGAGGAGGAACATCTCATGGCTCTCGTCCTCGGCAGAGCCTGATTCCGGAAAGGCACACGTCCGGCTCCCTGTCCCACACGGAAGGTGGCAGCCCTGAAAGATGTTGCTGGTCTTCACCGTCCCCCTGCAGCCTATTCACAGACAGAACAGGATCTGGGAGACGGGCTTGCCCAGAGGAGGAAAATCTCATGGCTCTCGTCCTCAGCAGAACCTGTTTCGGAAACGGCACACATCCTGCAACTTGTCAGAAAAGGTTTACAGTTAGGGGTTAGGGTTAGGGTTAGGGTTAGGGTTAGGGTTAGGGTTAGGGTTAGGGTTAGGTTTAGGGTTAGGGTTAGGGTTAGGCTTAGGGGTTAGGGTTAGGGTTAGGGTTAGGAGATAGGGTCCGGGTTAGGGTTACAGTTAGGGTTAGGGTTAGGGTTTAGGGTTAGGGTTAGTGTTAAGGTCTTAGGGTTAGCGTTAGGGGTAGGGTCGTTAGGGATGGGCTTAGGGTTAGGGTTAGGGGTTAGGGTTAGTGTTAGGGTCAGGGTTAGTCTGTCGTCCTCGGCAGAGCCTGTTTCCGAAAAGGCACACGTCCGGCTCCTTGTCCCACACGGAAGGTGGCAGCCCTGAAAGCTGTTGCTGGTCTTCACCGTCCCCCTGCAGCCTATTCACAGGTACAACAGGATTCAGGACCCGGGCTTGCCCAGAGGAGGAACATATCATGGCTCTCGTCCTCGGCAGAGCCTATTTTTGAAAAGTCATACGTCCGGCTCCTTGTCCCACACGGAAGGTGGCAGGCCGGAAAGATGTTGCTGGTCTTCAAGGTCCCCCTGCAGCCTATTCACAGGCACAACAGGATCTGGGACCCGGGCTTGTCCAGAGGAGGAACATCTCATGGCTCTCGTCCTCGGCAGAGTCTGATTCTGGAAAGGCACACGTCCGGCTCCGTGTCCCACACGGAAGGTGGCAGGCCGGAAAGATGTTGCTGGTCTTCACCATCCCCCTGCAGCCTATTCACAGGCACAACAGGATCTGGGACCCGGGCTTGCCCAGAGGAGGAACATCTCATGGCTCTCTTCCTCGGCAGAGCCCGATTCCGAAAAGGCACACGTCCGGCTCCTTGTCCCACAAGGAAGGTGGCAGCCCTGAAAGCTGTTGCTGGTCTTCACCGTCCCCCTGCAGCCTATTCACAGGCACAACAGGATCTGGGACCCGGGCTTGCCCAGAGGAGGAACATCTCATGGCTCTCGTCCTCGGCAGAGTCTGATTCTGGAAAGGCACACGTCCGGCTCCTTGTCCCACACGGAAGGTGGCAGGCCGGAAAGATGTTGCTGGTCTTCACCGTCCCCCTGCAGCCTATTCACAGGCACAACAGGATCTGGGACCCGGGCTTGCCCAGAGGAGGAACATCTCATGGCTCTTGTCCTCGGCAGAGCCTGATTCCGGAAAGGCACACGTCCGGCTCCTTGTCCCACACGGAAGGTGGCAGCCCTGAAAGCTGTTGCTGGTCTTCACCATCCCCCTGCAGCCTATTCACAGGTACAACAGGATTCAGGACCCGGGCTTGCCCAGAGGAGGAACATCTCATGGCTCTCGTCCTCGGCAGAGCCTGATTCTGGAAAGGCACACGTCCGGCTCCTTGTCCCACACGGAAGGTGGCAGCCCTGAAAGATGTTGCTGGTCTTCACCGTCCCCCTGCAGCCTATTCACAGGCACAACAGGATCTGGGACGCGGGCTTGCCCAGAGGAGGAACATCTCATGGCTCTCGTCCTCGGCAGGGCCTCTTTCCGAAAAGGCACACGTCCGGCTCCTTGTCCCACACGGAAGGTGGCAGCCCTGAAAGCTGTTGCTGGTCTTCACCGTCCCCCTGCAGCCTATTCACAGGTACAACGGGATTCAGGACCCGGGCTTGCCCAGAGGAGGAACATATCATGGCTCTCGTCCTCGGCAGAGCCTATTTTTGAAAAGTCATACGTCCGGCTCCTTTTCTGACACGGAAGGTGGCAGGCCGGAAAGATGTTGCTGGTCTTCACCGTCCCCCTGCAGCCTATTCACAGACATAACAGGATCTGGGATCCGGGCTTGCCCAGAGGAGGAACATCTCATGGCTCTCGTCCTCGGCAGAGTCTGATTCTGGAAAGGCACACGTCCGGCTCCTTGTCCCACACGGAAGGTGGCAGGCCGGAAAGATGCTGCTGGTCTTCACCGTCCCCCTGCAGCCTATTCACAGGCACAACAGGATCTGGGACCGGGGCTTGCCCAGAGGAGGAACATCTCATGGCTCTCGTCCTCGGCAGAGCCTGATTCTGGAAAGGCACACGTCCGGCTCCGTGTCCCACACGGAAGGTGGCAGGCTGGAAAGATGTTGCTGGTCTTCACCATCCCCCTGCAGCCTATTCACAGGCACAACAGGATCTGGGACCCGGGCTTGTCTAGAGGAGGAACATCTCATGGCTCTCGTCCTCGGCAGAGCCTGATTCCGGAAAGGCACACGTCCGGCTCCTTGTCCCACACGGAAGGTGGCAGCCCTGAAAGATGTTGCTGGTCTTCACCGTCCCCCTGCAGCCTATTCACAGGCACAACAGGATCTGGGCTACGGGCTTGCCCAGAGGAGGAACATCTCATGGCTCTCGTCCTCAGCAGAACCTGTTTCGGAAACGGCACACATCCTGCAACTTGTCAGAAAAGGTTTACAGTTAGGGGTTAGGGTTAGGGTTAGGGTTGGGGTTAGGGTTAGGGTTAGGGTTAGGTTTAGGGTTAGGGTTAGGGGTAGGCTTAGGGGTTAGGGTTAGGGTTAGGGTTAGGAGATAGGGTCCGGGTTAGGGTTACAGTTAGGGTTAGGGTTAGGGTTTAGGGTTAGGGTTAGTGTTAAGGGCTTAGCGTTATGGTTAGGGTTAGGGTCGTTAGGGATGGGCTCTAGGGTTAGGGTTAGGGGTTAGGGTTAGGGTTAGGGTCAGGGTTAGTCTCTCGTCCTCGGCAGAGCCTGATTCCGGAAAGGCACACGTCCGGCTCCTTGTCCCACACGGAAGGTGGCAGCCCTGAAAGCTGTTGCTGGTCTTCACCGTCCCCCTGCAACCTATTCACAGGTACAACAGGATTCAGGACCCGGGCTTGCCCAGAGGAGGAACATATCATGGCTCTCGTCCTCGGCAGAGTCTGATTATGGAAAGGCACACGTCCGGCTCCTTGTCCCACACGGAAGGTGGCAGGCCGGAAAGATGTTGCTGGTCTTCACCGTCCCCCTGCAGCCTATTCACAGGCACAACAGGATCTGGGACGCGGGCTTGCCCAGAGGAGGAACATCTCATGGCTCTCGTCCTCGGCAGGGCCTCTTTCCGAAAAGGCACACGTCCGGCTCCTTGTCCCACACGGAAGGTGGCAGCCCTGAAAGCTGTTGCTGGTCTTCACCGTCCCCCTGCAGCCTATTCACAGGTACAACAGGATTCAGGACCCGGGCTTGCCCAGAGGAGGAACATATCATGGCTCTCGTCCTCGGCAGAGCCTATTTTTGAAAAGTCATACGTCCGGCTCCTTTTCTGACACGGAAGGTGGCAGGCCGGAAAGATGTTGCTGGTCTTCACCGTCCCCCTGCAGCCTATTCACAGGCACAACAGGATCTGGGACCCGGGCTTGCCCAGAGGAGGAACATCTCATGGCTCTCGTCCTCGGCAGAGTCTGATTCTGGAAAGGCACACGTCCGGCTCCTTGTCCCACACGGAAGGTGGCAGGCCGGAAAGATGCTGCTGGTCTTCACCGTCCCCCTGCAGCCTATTCACAGGCACAACAGGATCTGGGACCGGGGCTTGCCCAGAGGAGGAACATCTCATGGCTCTCGTCCTCGGCAGAGCCTGATTCTGGAAAGGCACACGTCCGGCTCCGTGTCCCACACGGAAGGTGGCAGGCTGGAAAGATGTTGCTGGTCTTCACCGTCCCCCTGCAGCCTATTCACAGGCACAACAGGATCTGGGACCCGGGCTTGCCTAGAGGAGGAACATCTCATGGCTCTCGTCCTCGGCGGAGCCTGATTCCGGAAAGGCACACGTCCGGCTCCTTGTCCCACACGGAAGGTGGCAGCCCTGAAAGATGTTGCTGGTCTTCACCGTCCCCCTGCAGCCTATTCACAGGCACAACAGGATCTGGGCTACGGGCTTGCCCAGAGGAGGAACATCTCATGGCTCTCGTCCTCAGCAGAACCTGTTTCGGAAACGGCACACATCCTGCAACTTGTCAGAAAAGGTTTACAGTTAGGGGTTAGGGTTAGGGTTAGGGTTGGGGTTAGGGTTAGGGTTAGGGTTAGGTTTAGGGTTAGGGTTAGGGGTAGGCTTAGGGGTTAGGGTTAGGGTTAGGGTTAGGAGATAGGGTCCGGGTTAGGGTTACAGTTAGGGTTAGGGTTAGGGTTTAGGCTTAGGGTTAGTGTTAAGGGCTTAGCGTTATGGTTAGGGTTAGGGTCGTTAGGGATGGGCTCTAGGGTTAGGGTTAGGGGTTAGGGTTAGGGTTAGGGTCAGGGTTAGTCTCTCGTCCTCGGCAGAGCCTGATTCCGGAAAGGCACACGTCCGGCTCCTTGTCCCACACGGAAGGTGGCAGCCCTGAAAGCTGTTGCTGGTCTTCACCGTCCCCCTGCAACCTATTCACAGGTACAACAGGATTCAGGACCCGGGCTTGCCCAGAGGAGGAACATATCATGGCTCTCGTCCTCGGCAGAGTCTGATTATGGAAAGGCACACGTCCGGCTCCTTGTCCCACACGGAAGGTGGCAGGCCGGAAAGATGTTGCTGGTCTTCACCGTCCCCCTGCAGCCTATTCACAGGCACAACAAGATCTGGGACGCGGGCTTGCCCAGAGGAGGAACATCTCATGGCTCTCGTCCTCGGCAGGGCCTCTTTCCGAAAAGGCACACGTCCGGCTCCTTGTCCCACACGGAAGGTGGCAGCCCTGAAAGCTGTTGCTGGTCTTCACCGTCCCCCTGCAGCCTATTCACAGGTACAACAGGATTCAGGACCCGGGCTTGCCCAGAGGAGGAACATATCATGGCTCTCGTCCTCGGCAGAGCCTATTTCTGAAAAGTCATACGTCCGGCTCCTTTTCTGACACGGAAGGTGGCAGGCCGGAAAGATGTTGCTGGTCTTCACCGTCCCCCTGCAGCCTATTCACAGGCACAACAGGATCTGGGACCCGGGCTTGCCCAGAGGAGGAACATCTCATGGCTCTCGTCCTCGGCAGAGTCTGATTCTGGAAAGGCACACGTCCGGCTCCTTGTCCCACACGGAAGGTGGCAGGCCGGAAAGATGCTGCTGGTCTTCACCGTCCCCCTGCAGCCTATTCACAGGCACAACAGGATCTGGGACCGGGGCTTGCCCAGAGGAGGAACATCTCATGGCTCTCGTCCTCGGCAGAGCCTGATTCTGGAAAGGCACACGTCCGGCTCCGTGTCCCACACGGAAGGTGGCAGGCTGGAAAGATGTTGCTGGTCTTCACCGTCCCCCTGCAGCCTATTCACAGGCACAACAGGATCTGGGACCCGGGCTTGTCTAGAGGAGGAACATCTCATGGCTCTCGTCCTCGGCAGAGCCTGATTCCGGAAAGGCACACGTCCGGCTCCTTGTCCCACACGGAAGGTGGCAGCCCTGAAAGATGTTGCTGGTCTTCACCGTCCCCCTGCAGCCTATTCACAGGCACAACAGGATCTGGGCTACGGGCTTGCCCAGAGGAGGAACATCTCATGGCTCTCGTCCTCAGCAGAACCTGTTTCGGAAACGGCACACATCCTGCAACTTGTCAGAAAAGGTTTACAGTTAGGGGTTAGGGTTAGGGTTAGGGTTGGGGTTAGGGTTAGGGTTAGGGTTAGGTTTAGGGTTAGGGTTAGGGGTAGGCTTAGGGGTTAGGGTTAGGGTTAGGGTTAGGAGATAGGGTCCGGGTTAGGGTTACAGTTAGGGTTAGGGTTAGGGTTTAGGCTTAGGGTTAGTGTTAAGGGCTTAGCGTTATGGTTAGGGTTAGGGTCGTTAGGGATGGGCTCTAGGGTTAGGGTTAGGGGTTAGGGTTAGGGTTAGGGTCAGGGTTAGTCTCTCGTCCTCGGCAGAGCCTGATTCCGGAAAGGCACACGTCCGGCTCCTTGTCCCACACGGAAGGTGGCAGCCCTGAAAGCTGTTGCTGGTCTTCACCGTCCCCCTGCAACCTATTCACAGGTACAACAGGATTCAGGACCCGGGCTTGCCCAGAGGAGGAACATATCATGGCTCTCGTCCTCGGCAGAGTCTGATTATGGAAAGGCACACGTCCGGCTCCTTGTCCCACACGGAAGGTCGCAGGCCGGAAAGATGTTGCTGGTCTTCACCGTCCCCCTGCAGCCTATTCACAGGCACAACAGTATTCAGGACCCGGGCTTGCCCAGAGGAGGAACATCTCATGGCTCTCGTCCTCGGCAGAGTCTGATTCTGGAAAGGCACACGTCCGGCTCCTTCTCCCACACGGAAGGTGGCAGCCCTGAAAGATGTTGCTGGTCTTCACTGTCCCCCTGCAGCCTATTCACAGGCACAACAGGATCTGGGACCCGGGCTTGCCTAGAGGAGGAACATCTCATGGCTCTCGTCCTCGGCAGAGCCTGATTCCGGAAAGGCACACGTCCGGCTCCCTGTCCCACACGGAAGGTGGCAGCCCTGAAAGATGTTGCTGGTCTTCACTGTCCCCCTGCAGCCTATTCACAGGCACAACAGGATCTGGGAGACGGGCTTGCCCAGAGGAGGAAAATCTCATGGCTCTCGTCCTCAGCAGAACCTGTTTCGGAAACGGCACACATCCTGCAACTTGTCAGAAAAGGTTTACAGTTAGGGGTTAGGGTTAGGGTTAGGGTTGGGGTTAGGGTTAGGGTTAGGGTTAGGGTTAGGTTTAGGGTTAGGGTTAGGGTTAGGCTTAGGGGTTAGGGTTAGGGTTAGGGTTAGGAGATAGGGTCCGGGTTAGGGTTACAGTTAGGGTTAGGGTTAGGGTTTAGGCTTAGGGTTAGTGTTAAGGGCTTAGCGTTATGGTTAGGGTTAGGGTCGTTAGGGATGGGCTTAGGGTTATGGTTAGGGGTTAGGGTTAGGGTTAGGGTCAGGGTTAGTCTCTCGTCCTCGGCAGAGCCTGTTTCCGAAAAGGCACACGTCCGGCTCCTTGTCCCACACGGAAGGTGGCAGCCCTGAAAGCTGTTGCTGGTCTTCACCGTCCCCCTGCAGCCTATTCACAGGTACAACAGGATTCAGGACCCGGGCTTGCCCAGAGGAGGAACATATCATGGCTCTCGTCCTCGGCAGAGCCTATTTTTGAAAAGTCATACGTCCGGCTCCTTTTCCGACACGGAAGGTGGCAGGCCGGAAAGATGTTGCTGGTCTTCACCGTCCCCCTGCAGCCTATTCACAGGCACAACAGGATCTGGGACCCGGGCTTGTCCAGAGGAGGAACATCTCATGGCTCTCGTCCTCGGCAGAGCCTATTTCCGAAAAGGCACACGTCCGGCTCCTTGTCCCACACGGAAGGTGGCAGCCCTGAAAGCTGTTGCTGGTCTTCACCGTCCCCCTGCAGCCTATTCACAGGCACAACAGGATCTGGGACCCGGGCTTGCCCAGAGGAGGAACATCTCATGGCTCTTGTCCTCGGCAGAGCCTCTTCCCGAAAAGGCACACGTCCGGCTCCTTGTCCCACACGGAAGGTGGCAGCCCTGAAAGCTGTTGCTGGTCTTCACCGTCCCCCTGCAGCTTATTCACAGGTACAACTGGATCTGGGACCCGGGCTTGCCCAGAGGAGGAACATCTCATGTCTCTCGTCCTCGGCAGAGCCTATTTCCGAAAAGGCACACGTCCGGCTCCTTGTCCCACACGGAAGGTGGCAGCCCTGAAAGCTGTTGCTGGTCTTCACCGTCCCCCTGCAGCCTATTCACAGGCACAACAGGATCTGGGACCCGGGCTTGCCCAGAGGAGGAACATCTCATGGCTCTCGTCCTCGGCAGAGCCTCTTCCCGAAAAGGCACACGTCCGGCTCCTTGTCCCACACGGAAGGTGGCAGCCCTGAAAGCTGTTGCTGGTCTTCACCGTCCCCCTGCAGCTTATTCACAGGTACAACAGGATCTGGGACCCGGGCTTGCCCAGAGGAGGAACATCTCATGTCTCTCGTCCTCGGCAGAGCCTGATTCCGGAAAGGCACACGTCCGGCTCCTTGTCCCACACGGAAGGTGGCAGCCCTGAAAGATGTTGCTGGTCTTCACCGTCCCCCTGCAGCCTATTCACAGGCACAACAGGATCTGGGACGCGGGCTTGCCCAGAGGAGGAACATCTCATGGCTCTCGTCCTCGGCAGGGCCTCTTTCCGAAAAGGCACACGTCCGGCTCCTTGTCCGACACGGAAGGTGGCAGCCCTGAAAGCTGTTGCTGGTCTTCACCGTCCCCCTGCAGCCTATTCACAGGTACAACAGGTTTCAGGACCCGGGCTTGCCCAGAGGAGGAACATATCATGGCTCTCGTCCTCGGCAGAGCCTATTTTTGAAAAGTCATACGTCCGGCTCCTTTTCCGACACGGAAGGTGGCAGGCCGGAAAGATGTTGCTGGTCTTCACCGTCCCCCTGCAGCCTATTCACAGGCACAACAGGATCTGGGACCCGGGCTTGCCCAGAGGAGGAACATCTCATGGCTCTCGTCCTCGGCAGAGCCTGATTCTGGAAAGGCACACGTCCGGCTCCTTGTCCCACACGGAAGGTGGCAGGCCGGAAAGATGCTGCTGGTCTTCACCGTCCCCCTGCAGCCTATTCACAGGCACAACAGGATCTGGGACCGGGGCTTGCCCAGAGGAGGAACATCTCATGGCTCTCGTCCTCGGCAGAGCCTGATTCTGGAAAGGCACACGTCCGGCTCCGTGTCCCACACGGAAGGTGGCAGGCTGGAAAGATGTTGCTGGTCTTCACCGTCCCCCTGCAGCCTATTCACAGGCACAACAGGATCTGGGACCCGGGCTTGCCTAGAGGAGGAACATCTCATGGCTCTCGTCCTCGGCAGAGCCTGATTCCGGAAAGGCACACGTCCGGCTCCTTGTCCCACACGGAAGGTGGCAGCCCTGAAAGATGTTGCTGGTCTTCACCGTCCCCCTGCAGCCTATTCACAGGCACAACAGGATCTGGGCTACGGGCTTGCCCAGAGGAGGAACATCTCATGGCTCTCGTCTTCAGCAGAACCTGTTTCGGAAACGGCACACATCCTGCAACTTGTCAGAAAAGGTTTACAGTTAGGGGTTAGGGTTAGGGTTAGGGTTGGGGTTAGGGTTAGGGTTAGGGTTAGGTTTAGGGTTAGGGTTAGGGTTAGGCTTGGGGGTTAGGGTTAGGGTTAGGGTTAGGAGATAAGGTCCGGGTTAGGGTTACAGTTAGGGTTAGGGTTAGGGTTTAGGTTTAGGGTTAGTGTTAAGGGCTTAGCGTTATGGTTAGGGTTAGGGTCGTTAGGGATGGGCTTAGGGTTAGGGTTAGGGGTTAGGGTTAGGGTTAGGGTCAGGGTTAGTCTCTCGTCCTCGGCAGAGCCTGTTTCCGAAAAGGCACACGTCCGGCTCCTTGTCCCACACGGAAGGTGGCAGCCCTGAAAGCTGTTGCTGGTCTTCACCGTCCCCCTGCAGCCTATTCACAGGTACAACAGGATCTGGGACTCGGGCTTGCCCAGAGGAGGAACATCTCATGTCTCTCGTCCTCGGCAGAGCCTGATTCCGCAAAGGCACACGTCTGGCTCCTTGTCCCACACTGAAGGTGGCAGCCCTGAAAGCTGTTGCTGGTCTTCACCGTCCCCCTGCAGCCTATTCACAGGCACAACAGGATCTGGGACCCGGGCTTGCCCAGAGGAGGAACATCTCATGGCTCTCGTCCTCGGCAGGGCCTCTTTCCGAAAAGGCACACGTCCGGCTCCTTGTCCCACACGGAAGGTGGCAGCCCTGAAAGCTGTTGCTGGTCTTCACCGTCCCCCTGCAACCTATTCACAGGTACAACAGGATTCAGGACCCGGGCTTGCCCAGAGGAGGAACATATCATGGCTCTCGTCCTCGGCAGAGTCTGATTATGGAAAGGCACACGTCCGGCTCCTTGTCCCACACGGAAGGTCGCAGGCCGGAAAGATGTTGCTGGTCTTCACCGTCCCCCTGCAGCCTATTCACAGGCACAACAGGATCTGGGACCGGGGCTTGCCCAGAGGAGGAACATCTCATGGCTCTCGTCCTCGGCAGAGCTTGATTCTGGAAAGGCACACGTCCGGCTCCGTGTCCCACACGGAAAGTGGCAGGCTGGAAAGATGTTGCTGGTCTTCACCGTCCCCCTGCAGCCTATTCACAGGCACAACAGGATCTGGGACCCGGGCTTGTCCAGAGGAGGAACATCTCATGGCTCTCGTCCTCGGCAGAGCCTGATTCTGGAAAGGCACACGTCCGGCTCCGTGTCCCACACGGAAGGTGGCAGGCCGGAAAGATGTTGCTGGTCTTCACCATCCCCCTGCAGCCTATTCACAGGCACAACAGGATCTGGGACCCGGGCTTGCCCAGAGGAGGAACATCTCATGGCTCTCGTCCTCGGCAGAGCCTATTTCCGAAAAGGCACACGTCCGGCTCCTTGTCCCACACGGAAGGTGGCAGCCCTGAAAGCTGTTGCTGGTCTTCACCGTCCCCCTGCAGCCTATTCACAGGCACAACAGGATCTGGGACCCGGGCTTGCCCAGAGGAGGAACATCTCATGGCTCTTGTCCTCGGCAGAGCCTCTTCCCGAAAAGGCACACGTCCGGCTCCTTGTCCCACACGGAAGGTGGCAGCCCTGAAAGCTGTTGCTGGTCTTCACCGTCCCCCTGCAGCTTATTCACAGGTACAACAGGATCTGGGACCCGGGCTTGCCCAGAGGAGGAACAATTCATGTCTCTCGTCCTCGGCAGAGCCTGATTCCGGAAAGGCACACGTCCGGCTCCTTGTCCCACACGGAAGGTGGCAGCCCTGAAAGCTGTTGCTGGTCTTCACCGTCCCCCTGCAGCCTATTCACAGGCACAACAGGATCTGGGACGCGGGCTTGCCCAGAGGAGGAACATCTCATGGCTCTCGTCCTCGGCAGGGCCTCTTTCCGAAAAGGCACACGTCCGGCTCCTTGTCCCACACGGAAGGTGGCAGCCCTGAAAGCTGTTGCTGGTCTTCACCGTCCCCCTGCAGCCTATTCACAGGTACAACAGGATTCAGGACCCGGGCTTGCCCAGAGGAGGAACATATCATGGCTCTCGTCCTCGGCAGAGCCTATTTTTGAAAAGTCATAGGTCCGGCTCCTTTTCCGACACGGAAGGTGGCAGGCCGGAAAGATGTTGCTGGTCTTCACCGTCCCCCTGCAGCCTATTCACAGGCACAACAGGATCTGGGACCGGGGCTTGCCAAGAGGAGGAACATCTCATGGCTCTTGTCCTCGGCAGAGCTTGATTCTGGAAAGGCACACGTCCGGCTCCTTGTCCCACACGGAAGTTGGCAGGCCGGAAAGATGCTGCTGGTCTTCACCGTCCCCCTGCAGCCTATTCACAGGCACAACAGGATCTGGGACCCGGGCTTGCCTAGAGGAGGAACATCTCATGGCTCTCGTCCTCGGCAGAGCCTGATTCCGGAAAGGCACACGTCCGGCTCCTTGTCCCACACGGAAGGTGGCAGCCCTGAAAGATGTTGCTGGTCTTCACCGTCCCCCTGCAGCCTATTCACAGGCACAACAGGATCTGGGCTACGGGCTTGCCCAGAGGAGGAACATCTCATGGCTCTCGTCCTCAGCAGAACCTGTTTCGGAAACGGCACACATCCTGCAACTTGTCAGAAAAGGTTTACAGTTAGGGGTTAGGGTTAGGGTTAGGGTTGGGGTTAGGGTTAGGGTTAGGGTTAGGTTTAGGGTTAGGGTTAGGGTTAGGCTTAGGGGTTAGGGTTAGGGTTAGGGTTAGGAGATAGGGTCCGGGTTAGGGTTACAGTTAGGGTTAGGGTTAGGGTTTAGGCTTAGGGTTAGTGTTAAGGGCTTAGGGTTATGGTTAGGGTTAGGGTCGTTAGGGATGGGCTTAGGGTTAGGGTTAGGGGTTAGGGTTAGGGTTAGGGTCAGGGTTAGTGTCTCGTCCTCGGCAGAGCCTGTTTCCGAAAAGGCACACGTCCGGCTCCTTGACCCACACGGAAGGTGGCAGCCCTGAAAGCTGTTGCTGGTCTTCACCGTCCCCCTGCAGCCTATTCACAGGTACAACAGGATCTGGGACTCGGGCTTGCCCAGAGGAGGAACATCTCATGTCTCTCGTCCTCGGCAGAGCCTGATTCCGCAAAGGCACACGTCTGGCTCCTTGTCCCACACTGAAGGTGGCAGCCCTGAAAGCTGTTGCTGGTCTTCACCGTCCCCCTGCAGCCTATTCACAGGCACAACAGGATCTGGGACCCGGGCTTGCCCAGAGGAGGAACATCTCATGGCTCTCGTCCTCGGCAGGGCCTCTTTCCGAAAAGGCACACGTCCGGCTCCTTGTCCCACACGGAAGGTGGCAGCCCTGAAAGCTGTTGCTGGTCTTCACCGTCCCCCTGCAACCTATTCACAGGTACAAAAGGATTCAGGACCCGGGCTTGCCCAGAGGAGGAACATATCATGGCTCTCGTCCTCGGCAGAGTCTGATTATGGAAAGGCACACGTCCGGCTCCTTGTCCCACACGGAAGGTGGCAGGCCGGAAAGATGTTGCTGGTCTTCACCGTCCCCCTGCAGCCTATTCACAGGCACAACAGGATCTGGGACCGGGGCTTGCCCAGAGGAGGAACATCTCATGGCTCTTGTCCTCGGCAGAGCTTGATTCTGGAAAGGCACACGTCCGGCTCCGTGTCCCACACGGAAAGTGGCAGGCTGGAAAGATGTTGCTGGTCTTCACCGTCCCCCTGCAGCCTATTCACAGGCACAACAGGATCTGGGACCCGGGCTTGTCCAGAGGAGGAACATCTCATGGCTCTCGTCCTCGGCAGAGCCTGATTCTGGAAAGGCACACGTCCGGCTCCGTGTCCCACACGGAAGGTGGCAGGCCGGAAAGATGTTGCTGGTCTTCACCATCCCCCTGCAGCCTATTCACAGGCACAACAGGATCTGGGACCCGGGCTTGCCCAGAGGAGGAACATCTCATGGCTCTCGTCCTCGGCAGAGCCTATTTCCGAAAAGGCACACGTCCGGCTCCTTGTCCCACACGGAAGGTGGCAGCCCTGAAAGCTGTTGCTGGTCTTCACCGTCCCCCTGCAGCCTATTCACAGGCACAGCAGGATCTGGGACCCGGGCTTGCCCAGAGGAGGAACATCTCATGGCTCTTGTGCTCGGCAGAGCCTCTTCCCGAAAAGGCGAACGTCCGGCTCCTTGTCCCACACGGAAGGCGGCAGCCCTGAAAGCTGTTGCTGGTCTTCACCGTCCCCCTGCAGCTTATTCACAGGTACAACAGGATAAGGGACCCGGGCTTGCCCAGAGGAGGAACATCTCATGTCTCTCGTCCTCGGCAGAGCCTGATTCCGGAAAGGCACACGTCCGGCTCCTTGTCCCACACGGAAGGTGGCAGCCCTGAAAGCTGTTGCTGGTCTTCACCGTCCCCCTGCAGCCTATTCACAGGCACAACAGGATCTGGGACGCGGGCTTGCCCAGAGGAGGAACATCTCATGGCTCTCGTCCTCGGCAGGGCCTATTTTTGAAAAGTCATACGTCCGGCTCCTTTTCCGACACGGAAGGTGGCAGGCCGGAAAGATGTTGCTGGTCTTCACCGTCCCCCTGCAGCCTATTCACAGGCACAACAGGATCTGGGACCGGGGCTTGCCCAGAGGAGGACATCTCATGGCTCTTGTCCTCGGCAGAGCTTGATTCTGGAAAGGCACACGTCCGGCTCCTTGTCCCACACGGAAGTTGGCAGGCCGGAAAGATGCTGCTGGTCTTCACCGTCCCCCTGCAGCCTATTCACAGGCACAACAGGATCTGGGACCCGGGCTTGCCTAGAGGAGGAACATCTCATGGCTCTCGTCCTCGGCAGAGCCTGATTCCGGAAAGGCACACGTCCGGCTCCTTGTCCCACACGGAAGGTGGCAGCCCTGAAAGATGTTGCTGGTCTTCACCGTCCCCCTGCAGCCTATTCACAGGCACAACAGGATCTGGGCTACGGGCTTGCCCAGAGGAGGAACATCTCATGGCTCTCGTCCTCAGCAGAACCTGTTTCGGAAACGGCACACATCCTGCAACTTGTCAGAAAAGGTTTACAGTTAGGGGTTAGGGTTAGCGTTAGGGTTGGGGTTAGGGTTAGGGTTAGGGTTAGGTTTAGGGTTAGGGTTAGGGTTAGGCTTAGGGGTTAGGGTTAGGGTTAGGGTTAGGAGATAGGGTCCGGGTTAGGGTTACAGTTAGGGTTAGGGTTAGGGTTTAGGCTTAGGGTTAGTGTTAAGGGCTTAGGGTTATGGTTAGGGTTAGGGTCGTTAGGGATGGGCTTAGGGTTAGGGTTAGGGGTTAGGGTTAGGGTTAGGGTCAGGGTTAGTCTCTCGTCCTCGGCAGAGCCTGTTTCCGAAAAGGCACACGTCCGGCTCCTTGACCCACACGGAAGGTGGCAGCCCTGAAAGCTGTTGCTGGTCTTCACCGTCCCCCTGCAGCCTATTCACAGGTACAACAGGATCTGGGACTCGGGCTTGCCCAGAGGAGGAACATCTCATGTCTCTCGTCCTCGGCAGAGCCTGATTCCGCAAAGGCACACGTCTGGCTCCTTGTCCCACACTGAAGGTGGCAGCCCTGAAAGCTGTTGCTGGTCTTCACCGTCCCCCTGCAGCCTATTCACAGGCACAACAGGATCTGGGACCCGGGCTTGCCCAGAGGAGGAACATCTCATGGCTCTCGTCCTCGGCAGGGCCTCTTTCCTAAAAGGCACACGTCCGGCTCCTTGTCCCACACGGAAGGTGGCAGCCCTGAAAGCTGTTGCTGGTCTTCACCGTCCCCCTGCAACCTATTCACAGGTACAACAGGATTCAGGACCCGGGCTTGCCCAGAGGAGGAACATATCATGGCTCTCGTCCTCGGCAGAGTCTGATTCTGGAAAGGCACACGTCCGGCTCCTTGTCCCATACGGAAGTTGGCAGGCCGGAAAGATGCTGCTGGTCTTCACCGTCCCCCTGCAGCCTATTCACAGGCACAACAGGATCTGGGACCCGGGCTTGCCTAGAGGAGGAACATCTCATGTCTCTCGTCCTCGGCAGAGCCTGATTCCGGAAAGGCACACGTCCGGCTCCTTGTCCCACACGGAAGGTGGCAGCCCTGAAAGATGTTGCTGGTCTTCACCGTCCCCCTGCAGCCTATTCACAGGCACAACAGTATCTGGGCTACGGGCTTGCCCAGAGGAGGAACATCTCATGGCTCTCGTCCTCAGCAGAACCTGTTTCGGAAACGGCACACATCCTGCAACTTGTCAGAAAAGGTTTACAGTTAGGGGTTAGGGTTAGCGTTAGGGTTGGGGTTAGGGTTAGGGTTAGGGTTAGGTTTAGGGTTAGGGTTAGGGTTAGGCTTAGGGGTTAGGGTTAGGGTTAGGGTTAGGAGATAGGGTCCGGGTTAGGGTTACAGTTAGGGTTAGGGTTAGGGTTTAGGCTTAGGGTTAGTGTTAAGGGCTTAGCGTTATGGTTAGGGTTAGGGTCGTTAGGGATGGGCTTAGGGTTAGGTTTAGGGGTTAGGGTTAGGGTTAGGGTCAGGGTTAGTCTCTCGTCCTCGGCAGAGCCTGTTTCCGAAAAGGCACACGTCCGGCTCCTTGACCCACACGGAAGGTGGCAGCCCTGAAAGCTGTTGCTGGTCTTCACCGTCCCCCTGCAGCCTATTCACAGGTACAACAGGATCTGGGACTCGGGCTTGCCCAGAGGAGGAACATCTCATGTCTCTCGTCCTCGGCAGAGCCTGATTCCGCAAAGGCACACGTCTGGCTCCTTGTCCCACACTGAAGGTGGCAGCCCTGAAAGCTGTTGCTGGTCTTCACCGTCCCCCTGCAGCCTATTCACAGGCACAACAGGATCTGGGACCCGGGCTTGCCCAGAGGAGGAACATCTCATGGCTCTCGTCCTCGGCAGGGCCTCTTTCCGAAAAGGCACACGTCCGGCTCCTTGTCCCACACGGAAGGTGGCAGCCCTGAAAGCTGTTGCTGGTCTTCACCGTCCCCCTGCAACCTATTCACAGGTACAACAGGATACAGGACCCGGGCTTGCCCAGAGGAGGAACATATCATGGCTCTCGTCCTCGGCAGAGTCTGATTATGGAAAGGCACACGTCCGGCTCCTTGTCCCACACGGAAGGTGGCAGCCCTGAAAGCTGTTGCTGGTCTTCACCGTCCCCCTGCAGCCTATTCACAGGCACAACAGGATCTGGGACCCGGGCTTGCCCAGAGGAGGAACATCTCATGGCTCTTGTCCTCGGCAGAGCCTCTTCCCGAAAAGGCACACGTCCGGCTCCTTGTCCCACACGGAAGGCGGCAGCCCTGAAAGCTGTTGCTGGTCTTCACCGTCCCCCTGCAGCTTATTCACAGGTACAACAGGATCTGGGACCCGGGCATGCCCAGAGGAGGAACATCTCATGGCTCTCGTCCTCGGCAGGGCCTCTTTCCGAAAAGGCACACGTCCGGCTCCTTGTCCCACACGGAAGGTGGCAGCCCTGAAAGATGTTGCTGGTCTTCACCGTCCCCCTGCAGCCTATTCACAGGCACAACAGGATCTGGGACGCGGGCTTGCCCAGAGGAGGAACATCTCATGGCTCTCGTCCTCGGCAGGGCCTCTTTCCGAAAAGGAACACGTCCGGCTCCTTGTCCCACACGGAAGGTGGCAGCCCTGAAAGCTGTTGCTGGTCTTCACCGTCCCCCTGCAGCCTATTCACAGGTACAACAGGATTCAGGACCCGGGCTTGCCCAGAGGAGGAACATCTCATGGCTCTCGTCCTCGGCAGAGCCTGATTCCGGAAAGGCACACGTCCGGCTCCTTGTCCCACACGGAAGGTGGCAGCCCTGAAAGATGTTGCTGGTCTTCACCGTCCCCCTGCAGCCTATTCACAGGCACAACAGGATCTGGGCTACGGGCTTGCCCAGAGGAGGAACATCTCATGGCTCTCGTCCTCAGCAGAACCTGTTTCGGAAACGGCACACATCCTGCAACTTGTCAGAAAAGGTTTACAGTTAGGGGTTAGGGTTAGGGTTAGGGTTGGGGTTAGGGTTAGGGTTAGGGTTAGGTTTAGGGTTAGGGTTAGGGTTAGGCTTAGGGGTTAGGGTTAGGGTTAGGGTTAGGAGATAGGGTCCGGGTTAGGGTTACAGTTAGGTTTAGGGTTAGGGTTTAGGCTTAGGGTTAGTGTTAAGGGCTTAGGGTTATGGTTAGGGTTAGGGTCGTTAGGGATGGGCTTAGGGTTAGGGTTAGGGGTTAGGGTTAGGGTTAGGGTCAGGGTTAGTCTCTCGTCCTCGGCAGAGCCTGTTTCCGAAAAGGCACACGTCCGGCTCCTTGACCCACACGGAAGGTGGCAGCCCTGAAAGCCGTTGCTGGTCTTCACCGTCCCCCTGCAGCCTATTCACAGGTACAACAGGATCTGGGACTCGGGCTTGCCCAGAGGAGGAACATCTCATGTCTCTCGTCCTCAGCAGAGCCTGATTCCGCAAAGGCACACGTCTGGCTCCTTGTCCCACACTGAAGGTGGCAGCCCTGAAAGCTGTTGCTGGTCTTCACCGTCCCCCTGCAGCCTATTCACAGGCACAACAGGATCTGGGACCCGGGCTTGCCCAGAGGAGGAACATCTCATGGCTCTCGTCCTCGGCAGGGCCTCTTTCCGAAAAGGCACACGTCCGGCTCCTTGTCCCACACGGAAGGTGGCAGCCCTGAAAGCTGTTGCTGGTCTTCACCGTCCCCCTGCAACCTATTCACAGGTACAACAGGATTCAGGACCCGGGCTTGCCCAGAGGAGGAACATATCATGGCTCTCGTCCTCGGCAGAGTCTGATTATGGAAAGGCACA
>NW_026060779.1:0-12500 GCF_929443795.1 Astur gentilis | reverse complement strand
TCCTGCAACTTGTCAGAAAAGGTTTACAGTTAGGGGTTAGGGTTAGGGTTAGGGTTAGGGTTAGGGTTAGGGTTAGGGTTAGGTTTAGGGTTAGGGTTAGGGTTAGGCTTAGGGGTTAGGGTTAGGGTTAGGGTTAGTAGATAGGGTCCGGGTTAGGGTTACAGTTAGGGTTAGGGTTTAGGCTTAGGGTTAGTGTTAAGGGCTTAGGGTTATGGTTAGGGTTAGGGTCGTTAGGGATGGGCTTAGGGTTACGGTTAGGGGTTAGGGTTAGGGTTAGGGTCAGGGTTAGTCTCTCGTCCTCGGCAGAGCCTGTTTCCGAAAAGGCACACGTCCGGCTCCTTGTCCCACACGGAAGGTGGCAGCCCTGAAAGCTGTTGCTGGTCTTCACCGTCCCCCTGCAGCCTATTCACAGGTACAACAGGATCTGGGACTCGGGCTTGCCCAGAGGAGGAACATCTCATGTCTCTCGTCCTCGGCAGAGCCTGATTCCGGAAAGGCACACGTCCGGCTCCTTGTCCCACACTGAAGGTGGAAGCCCTGAAAGATGTTGCTGGTCTTCACCGTCCCCCTGCAGCCTATTCACAGGCACAACAGGATCTGGGACGCGGGCTTGCCCAGAGGAGGAACATCTCATGGCTCTCGTCCTCGGCAGGGCCTCTTTCCGAAAAGGCACACGTCCGGCTCCTTGTCCCACACGGAAGGTGGCAGCCCTGAAAGCTGTTGCTGGTCTTCACCGTCCCCCTGCAGCCTATTCACAGGTACAACAGGATTCAGGACCCGGGCTTACCCAGAGGAGGAACATATCATGGCTCTCGTCCTCGGCAGAGCCTATTTTTGAAAAGTCATACGTCTGGCTCCTTTTCCGACACGGAAGGTGGCAGGCCGGAAAGCTGTTGCTGGTCTTCACCGTCCCCCTGCAGCCTATTCACAGGCACAACAGGATCTGGGACCCGGGCTTGCCCAGAGGAGGAACATCTCATGGCTCTCGTCCTCGGCAGAGTCTGATTCTGGAAAGGCACACGTCCGGCTCCTTGTCCCACACGGAAGGTGGCAGGCCGGAAAGATGTTGCTGGTCTTCACCGTCCCCCTGCAGCCTATTCACAGGCACAACAGGATCTGGGACCGGGGCTTGCCCAGAGGAGGAACATCTCATGGCTCTCGTCCTCGGCAGAGCCTGATTCTGGAAAGGCACACGTCCGGCTCCGTGTCCCACACGGAAGGTGGCAGGCTGGAAAGATGTTGCTGGTCTTCACCGTAACCCTGCAGCCTATTCACAGGCACAACAGGATCTGGGCTACGGGCTTGCCCAGAGGAGGAACATCTCATGGCTCTCGTCCTCGGCAGAGCCTGATTCCGGAAAGGCACACGTCCGGCTCCTTGTCCCACACGGAAGGTGGCAGCCCTGAAAGATGTTGCTGGTCTTCACCGTCCCCCTGCAGCCTATTCACAGGCACAACAGGATCTGGGCTACGGGCTTGCCCAGAGGAGGAACATCTCATGGCTCTCGTCCTCAGCAGAACCTGTTTCGGAAACGGCACACATCCTGCAACTTGTCAGAAAAGGTTTACAGTTAGGGGTTAGGGTTAGGGTTAGGGTTGGGGTTAGGGTTAGGGTTAGGGTTAGGGTTAGGGTTAGGGTTAGGGTTAGGCTTAGGGGTTAGGGTTAGGGTTAGGGTTAGTAGATAGGGTCCGGGTTAGGGTTACAGTTAGGGTTAGGGTTTAGGCTTAGGGTTAGTGTTAAGGGCTTAGGGTTAGGGTTAGGGTTAGGGTCGTTAGGGTTAGGGTTAGGGTTAGGGTTAGGGGTTAGGGTTAGGGTTAGGGTCAGGGTTAGTCTCTCGTCCTCGGCAGAGCCTGTTTCCGAAAAGGCACACGTCCGGCTCCTTGTCCCACACGGAAGGTGGCAGCCCTGAAAGCTGTTGCTGGTCTTCACCGTCCCCCTGCAGCCTATTCACAGGTACAACAGGATCTGGGACTCGGGCTTGCCCAGAGGAGGAACATCTCATGTCTCTCGTCCTCGGCAGAGCCTGATTCCGCAAAGGCACACGTCTGGCTCCTTGTCCCACACTGAAGGTGGCAGCCCTGAAAGCTGTTGCTGGTCTTCACCGTCCCCCTGCAGCCTATTCACAGGCACAACAGGATCTGGGACCCGGGCTTGCCCAGAGGAGGAACATCTCATGTCTCTCGTCCTCGGCAGGGCCTGTTTCCGAAAAGGCACACGTCCGGCTCCTTGTCCCACACGGAAGTTGGCACCCCTGAAGGATGTTGCTGGTCTTCACCGTCCCCCTGCAGCCTATTCACAGGCACAACAGGATCTGGGACCCGGGCTTGCCCAGAGGAGGAACATCTCATGGCTCTCGTCCTCGGCAGAGCCCGATTCCTAAAAGGCACACGTCCGGCTCCTTGTCCCACACGGAAGGTGGCAGCCCTGAAAGCTGTTGCTGGTCTTCACCGTCCCCCTGCAGCCTATTCACAGGTACAACAGGATCTGGGACTCGGGCTTGCCCAGAGGAGGAACATCTCATGTGTCTCGTCCTCGGCAGAGCCTCTTCCCGAAAAGGCACATGTCCGGCTCCTTGTCCCACACGGAAGGTGGCAGCCCTGAAAGCTGTTGCTGGTCTTCACCGTCCCCCTGCAGCCTATTCACAGGTACAACAGTATTCAGGACCCGGGCACGCCCAGAGGAGGAACATCTCATGGCTCTCGTCCTCGGCAGAGCCTCTTCCCGAAAAGGTACACGTCCGGCTCCTTGTCCCACACGGAAGGTGGCAGCCCTGAAAGCTGTTGCTGGTCTTCACCGTCCCCCTGCAGCCTATTCACAGGCACAACAGGATCTGGGACCCGGGCTTGCCCAGAGGAGGAATATCTCATGGCTCTCGTCCTCGGCAGAGCCTATTTTTGAAAAGTCATACGTCCGGCTCCTTTTCCGACACGGAAGGTGGCAGGCCGGAAAGATGTTGCTGGTCTTCACCGTCCCCCTGCAGCCTATTCACAGGCACAACAGGATCTGGGACCCGGGCTTGTCCAGAGGAGGAACATCTCATGGCTCTCGTCCTCGGCAGAGCCTGATTCTGGAAAGGCACACGTCCGGCTCCGTGTCCCACACGGAAGGTGGCAGGCCGGAAAGATGTTGCTGGTCTTCACCATCCCCCTGCAGCCTATTCACAGGCACAACAGGATCTGGGACCCGGGCTTGCCCAGAGGAGGAACATCTCATGGCTCTCGTCCTCGGCAGAGCCTATTTCCGAAAAGGCACACGTCCGGCTCCTTGTCCCACACGGAAGGTGGCAGCCCTGAAAGCTGTTGCTGGTCTTCACCGTCCCCCTGCAGCCTATTCACAGGCACAACAGGATCTGGGACCCGGGCTTGCCCAGAGGAGGAACATCTCATGGCTCTTGTCCTCGGCAGAGCCTCTTCCCGAAAAGGCACACGTCCGGCTCCTTGTCCCAAAAGGAAGGTGGCAGCCCTGAAAGATGTTGCTGGTCTTCACCGTCCCCCTGCAGCTTATTCACAGGCACAACAGGATCTGGGACCCGGGCTTGCCCAGAGGAGGAACATCTCATGTCTCTCGTCCTCGGCAGAGCCTGATTCCGGAAAGGCACACGTCCGGCTCCTTGTCCCACACGGAAGGTGGCAGCCCTGAAAGATGTTGCTGGTCTTCACCGTCCCCCTGCAGCCTATTCACAGGCACAACAGGATCTGGGACGCGGGCTTGCCCAGAGGAGGAACATCTCATGGCTCTCGTCCTCGGCAGGGCCTCTTTCCGAAAAGGCACACGTCCGGCTCCTTGTCCCACACGGAAGGTGGCAGCCCTGAAAGATGTTGCTGGTCTTCACCGTCCCCCTGCAGCCTATTCACAGGTACAACAGGATTCAGGACCCGGGCTTGCCCAGAGGAGGAACATATCATGGCTCTCGTCCTCGGCAGAGCCTATTTTTGAAAAGTCATACGTCCGGCTCCTTTTCCGACACGGAAGGTGGCAGGCCGGAAAGATGTTGCTGGTCTTCACCGTCCCCCTGCAGCCTATTCACAGGCACAACAGGATCTGGGACCCGGGCTTGCCCAGAGGAGGAACATCTCATGGCTCTCGTCCTCGGCAGAGTCTGATTCTGGAAAGGCACACGTCCGGCTCCTTGTCCCACACGGAAGGTGGCAGGCCGGAAAGATGCTGCTGGTCTTCACCGTCCCCCTGCAGCCTATTCACAGGCACAACAGGATCTGGGACCGGGGCTTGCCCAGAGGAGGAACATCTCATGGCTCTCGTCCTCGGCAGAGCCTGATTCTGGAAAGGCACACGTCCGGCTCCGTGTCCCACACGGAAGGTGGCAGGCTGGAAAGATGTTGCTGGTCTTCACCGTCCCCCTGCAGCCTATTCACAGGCACAACAGGATCTGGGACCCGGGCTTGCCTAGAGGAGGAACATCTCATGGCTCTCGTCCTCGGCAGAGCCTGATTCCGGAAAGGCACACGTCCGGCTCCTTGTCCCACACGGAAGGTGGCAGCCCTGAAAGATGTTGCTGGTCTTCACCGTCCCCCTGCAGCCTATTCACAGGCACAACAGGATCTGGGCTACGGGCTTGCCCAGAGGAGGAACATCTCATGGCTCTCGTCTTCAGCAGAACCTGTTTCGGAAACGGCACACATCCTGCAACTTGTCAGAAAAGGTTTACAGTTAGGGGTTAGGGTTAGGGTTAGGCTTGGGGTTAGGGTTAGGGTTAGGGTTAGGTTTAGGGTTAGGGTTAGGGTTAGGCTTAGGGGTTAGGGTTAGGGTTAGGGTTAGGAGATAGGGTCCGGGTTAGGGTTACAGTTAGGGTTAGGGTTAGGGTTTAGGTTTAGGGTTAGTGTTAAGGGCTTAGCGTTATGGTTAGGGTTAGGGTCGTTAGGGATGGGCTTAGGGTTAGGGTTAGGGGTTAGGGTTAGGGTTAGGGTCAGGGTTAGTCTCTCGTCCTCGGCAGAGCCTGTTTCCGAAAAGGCACACGTCCGGCTCCTTGTCCCACACGGAAGGTGGCAGCCCTGAAAGCTGTTGCTGGTCTTCACCGTCCCCCTGCAGCCTATTCACAGGCACAACAGGATCTGGGACCCGGGCTTGCCCAGAGGAGGAACATCTCATGGCTCTCGTCCTCGGCAGAGCCTGATTCCGCAAAGGCACACGTCTGGCTCCTTGTCCCACACTGAAGGTGGCAGCCCTGAAAGCTGTTGCTGGTCTTCACCGTCCCCCTGCAGCCTATTCACAGGCACAACAGGATCTGGGACGCGGGCTTGCCCAGAGGAGGAACATCTCATGGCTCTCGTCCTCGGCAGGGCCTCTTTCCGAAAAGGCACACGTCCGGCTCCTTGTCCCACACGGAAGGTGGCAGCCCTGAAAGCTGTTGCTGGTCTTCACCGTCCCCCTGCAACCTATTCACAGGTACAACAGGATTCAGGACCCGGGCTTGCCCAGAGGAGAAACATATCATGGCTCTCGTCCTCGGCAGAGTCTGATTATGGAAAGGCACACGTCCGGCTCCTTGTCCCACACGGAAAGTCGCAGGCCGGAAAGATGTTGCTGGTCTTCACCGTCCCCCTGCAGCCTATTCACAGGCACAACAGTATTCAGGACCCGGGCTTGCCCAGAGGAGGAACATCTCATGGCTCTCGTCCTCGGCAGAGTCTGATTCTGGAAAGGCACACGTCCGGCTCCTTCTCCCACACGGAAGGTGGCAGTCCAGAAAGATGTTGCTGGTCTTCACCGTCCCCCTGCAGCCTATTCACAGGCACAACAGTATTCAGGACCCGGGCACGCCCAGAGGAGGAACATCTCATGGCTCTCGTCCTCGGCAGAGCCTCTTCCCGAAAAGGTACACGTCCGGCTCCTTGTCCCACACGGAAGGTGGCAGCCCTGAAAGCTGTTGCTGGTCTTCACCGTCCCCCTGCAGCCTATTCACAGGCACAGCAGGATCTGGGACCCGGGCTTGCCCAGAGGAGGAACATCTCATGGCTCTCTTCCTCGGCAGAGCCCGATTCCGAAAAGGCACACGTCCGGCTCCTTGTCCCACAAGGAAGGTGGCAGCCCTGAAAGCTGTTGCTGGTCTTCACCGTCCCCCTGCAGCCTATTCACAGGTACGACAGGATCTGGGACCCGGGCTTGCCCAGAGGAGGAACATCTCATGGCTCTCGTCCTCGGCAGAGCCTATTTCCGACAAGGCACACGTCCGGCTCCTTGTCCCACACGGAAGGTGGCAGCCCTGAAAGCTGTTGCTGGTCTTCACCGTCCCCCTGCAGCCTATTCACAGGCACAACAGGATCTGGGACCCGGGCTTGCCCAGAGGAGGAACATCTCATGGCTCTTGTCCTCGGCAGAGCCTCTTCCCGAAAAGGCACACGTCCGGCTCCTTGTCCCACACGTAATGTGGCAGCCCTGAAAGCTGTTGCTGGTCTTCACCGTCCCCCTGCAGCTTATTCACAGGTACAACAGGATCTGGGACCCGGGCTTGCCCAGAGGAGGAACATCTCATGTCTCTCGTCCTCTGCAGAGCCTGATTCCGGAAAGGCACACGTCCGGCTCCTTGTCCCACACGGAAGGTGGAAGCCCTGAAAGATGTTGCTGGTCTTCACCGTCCCCCTGCAGCCTATTCACAGGCACAACAGTATTCAGGACCCGGGCTTGCCCAGAGGAGGAACATCTCATGGCTCTCGTCCTCGGCAGAGTCTGATTCTGGAAAGGCACACGTCCGGCTCCTTCTCCCACACGGAAGGTGGCAGTCCAGAAAGATGTTGCTGGTCTTCACCGTCCCCCTGCAGCCTATTCACAGGCACAACAGTATTCAGGACCCGGGCACGCCCAGAGGAGGAACATCTCATGGCTCTCGTCCTCGGCAGAGCCTCTTCCCGAAAAGGTACACGTCCGGCTCCTTGTCCCACACGGAAGGTGGCAGCCCTGAAAGCTGTTGCTGGTCTTCACCGTCCCCCTGCAGCCTATTCACAGGCACAGCAGGATCTGGGACCCGGGCTTGCCCAGAGGAGGAACATCTCATGGCTCTCTTCCTCGGCAGAGCCCGATTCCGAAAAGGCACACGTCCGGCTCCTTGTCCCACAAGGAAGGTGGCAGCCCTGAAAGCTGTTGCTGGTCTTCACCGTCCCCCTGCAGCCTATTCACAGGTACGACAGGATCTGGGACCCGGGCTTGCCCAGAGGAGGAACATCTCATGGCTCTCGTCCTCGGCAGAGCCTGTTTCCGACAAGGCACACGTCCGGCTCCTTGTCCCACACGGAAGGTGGCAGCCCTGAAAGCTGTTGCTGGTCTTCACCGTCCCCCTGCAGCCTATTCACAGGCACAACAGGATCTGGGACCCGGGCTTGCCCAGAGGAGGAACATCTCATGGCTCTTGTCCTCGGCAGAGCCTCTTCCCGAAAAGGCACACGTCCGGCTCCTTGTCCCACACGTAATGTGGCAGCCCTGAAAGCTGTTGCTGGTCTTCACCGTCCCCCTGCAGCTTATTCACAGGTACAACAGGATCTGGGACCCGGGCTTGCCCAGAGGAGGAACATCTCATGTCTCTCGTCCTCTGCAGAGCCTGATTCCGGAAAGGCACACGTCCGGCTCCTTGTCCCACACGGAAGGTGGAAGCCCTGAAAGATGTTGCTGGTCTTCACCGTCCCCCTGCAGCCTATTCACAGGCACAACAGGATCTGGGACCCGGGCTTGCCCAGAGGAGGAACATCTCATGACTCTCGTCCTCGGCAGGGCCTCTTTCCGAAAAGGCACACGTCCGGCTCCTTGTCCCACACGGAAGGTGGCAGCCCTGAAAGCTGTTGCTGGTCTTCACCGTCCCCCTGCAGCCTATTCACAGGTACAACAGGATTCAGGACCCGGGCTTGCCCAGAGGAGGAACATATCATGGCTCTCGTCCTCGGCAGAGCCTACTTCTGAAAAGTCATACGTCCGGCTCCTTTTCCGACACGGAAGGTGGCAGGCCGGAAAGATGTTGCTGGTCTTCACCGTCCCCCTGCAGCCTATTCACAGGCACAACAGGATCTGGGACCCGGGCTTGCCCAGAGGAGGAACATCTCATGGCTCTCGTCCTCAGCAGAGTCTGATTCTGGAAAGGCACACGTCCGGCTCCTTGTCCCACACGGAAGGTGGCAGGCCGGAAAGATGCTGCTGGTCTTCACCGTCCCCCTGCAGCCTATTCACAGGCACAACAGGATCTGGGACCGGGGCTTGCCCAGAGGAGGAACATCTCATGGCTCTCGTCCTCGGCAGAGCCTGATTCTGGAAAGGCACACGTCCGGCTCCGTGTCCCACACGGAAGGTGGCAGGCTGGAAAGATGTTGCTGGTCTTCACCGTCCCCCTGCAGCCTATTCACAGGCACAACAGGATCTGGGACCCGGGCTTGCCTAGAGGAGGAACATCTCATGGCTCTCGTCCTCGGCAGAGCCTGATTCCGGAAAGGCACACGTCCGGCTCCTTGTCCCACACGGAAGGTGGCAGCCCTGAAAGATGTTGCTGGTCTTCACCGTCCCCCTGCAGCCTATTCACAGGCACAACAGGATCTGGGATACGGGCTTGCCCAGAGGAGGAACATCTCATGGCTCTCGTCCTCAGCAGAACCTGTTTCGGAAACGGCACACATCCTGCAACTTGTCAGAAAAGGTTTACAGTTAGGGGTTAGGGTTAGGGTTAGGGTTGGGGTTAGGGTTAGGGTTAGGGTTAGGTTTAGGGTTAGGGTTAGGGTTAGGCTTAGGGGTTAGGGTTAGGGTTAGGGTTAGTAGATAGGGTCCGGGTTAGGGTTACAGTTAGGGTTAGGGTTTAGGCTTAGGGTTAGTGTTAAGGGCTTAGGGTTATGGTTAGGGTTAGGGTCGTTAGGGATGGGCTTAGGGTTAGGGTTAGGGGTTAGGGTTAGGGTTAGGGTCAGGGTTAGTCTCTCGTCCTCGGCAGAGCCTGTTTCCGAAAAGGCACACGTCCGGCTCCTTGTCCCACACGGAAGGTGGCAGTCCTGAAAGCTGTTGCTGGTCTTCACCGTCCCCCTGCAGCCTATTCACAGGTACAACAGGATCTGGGACTCGGGCTTGCCCAGAGGAGGAACATCTCATGTCTCTCGTCCTCGGCAGAGCCTGATTCCGCAAAGGCACACGTCTGGCTCCTTGTCCCACAAGGAAGGTGGCAGCCCTGAAAGCTGTTGCTGGTCTTCACCGTCCCCCTGCAGCCTATTCACAGGTACAACAGGATCTGGGTACCCGGGCTTGCCCAGAGGAGGAACATCTCATGGCTCTCGTCCTCGGCAGAGCCTGATTCCGGAAAGGCACACGTCCGGCTCCTTGTCCCACACGGAAGGTGGCAGCCCTGAAAGCTGTTGCTGGTCTTCACCGTCCCCCTGCAGCCTATTCACAGGCACAACAGGATCTGGGACCCGGGCTTGCCCAGAGGAGGAACATATCATGGCTCTCGTCCTCGGCAGAGCCTATTTTTGAAAAGTCATACGTCCGGCTCCTTTTCCGACACGGAAGATGGCAGGCCGGAAAGCTGTTGCTGGTCTTCACCGTCCCCCTGCAGCCTATTCACAGGCACAACAGGATCTGGGACCCGGGCTTGCCCAGAGGAGGAACATCTCATGGCTCTCGTCCTCGGCAGAGCCTATTTTTGAAAAGTCATACGTCCGGCTCCTTTTCCGACACGGAAGGTGGCAGGCCGGAAAGATGTTGCTGGTCTTCACCGTCCCCCTGCAGCCTATTCACAGGCACAACAGGATCTGGGACCCGGGCTTGCCCAGAGGAGGAACATCTCATGACTCTCGTCCTCGGCAGGGCCTCTTTCCGAAAAGGCACACGTCCGGCTCCTTGTCCCACACGGAAGGTGGCAGCCCTGAAAGCTGTTGCTGGTCTTCACCGTCCCCCTGCAGCCTATTCACAGGTACAACAGGATTCAGGACCCGGGCTTGCCCAGAGGAGGAACATATCATGGCTCTCGTCCTCGGCAGAGCCTACTTCTGAAAAGTCATACGTCCGGCTCCTTTTCCGACACGGAAGGTGGCAGGCCGGAAAGATGTTGCTGGTCTTCACCGTCCCCCTGCAGCCTATTCACAGGCACAACAGGATCTGGGACCCGGGCTTGCCCAGAGGAGGAACATCTCATGGCTCTCGTCCTCGGCAGAGTTTGATTCTGGAAAGGCACACGTCCGGCTCCTTGTCCCACACGGAAGGTGGCAGGCCGGAAAGGTGTTGCTGGTCTTCACCGTCCCCCTGCAGCCTATTCACAGGCACAACAGGATCTGGGACCGGGGCTTGCCCAGAGGAGGAACATCTCATGGCTCTCGTCCTCGGCAGAACCTGATTCTGGAAAGGCACACGTCCGGCTCCGTGTCCCACACGGAAGGTGGCAGGCTGGAAAGATGTTGCTGGTCTTCACCGTCCCCCTGCAGCCTATTCACAGGCACAACAGGATCTGGGCTACGGGCTTGCCCAGAGGAGGAACATCTCATGGCTCTCGTCCTCAGCAGAACCTGATTCCGGAAAGGCACACGTCCGGCTCCTTGTCCCACACGGAAGGTGGCAGCCCTGAAAGATGTTGCTGGTCTTCACCGTCCCCCTGCAGCCTATTCACAGGCACAACAGGATCTGGGATACGGGCTTGCCCAGAGGAGGAACATCTCATGGCTCTCGTCCTCAGCAGAACCTGTTTCGGAAACGGCACACATCCTGCAACTTGTCAGAAAAGGTTTACAGTTAGGGGTTAGGGTTAGGGTTAGGGTTGGGGTTAGGGTTAGGGTTAGGGTTAGGTTTAGGGTTAGGGTTAGGGTTAGGCTTAGGGGTTAGGGTTAGGGTTAGGGTTAGTAGATAGGGTCCGGGTTAGGGTTACAGTTAGGGTTAGGGTTTAGGCTTAGGGTTAGTGTTAAGGGCTTAGGGTTATGGTTAGGGTTAGGGTCGTTAGGGATGGGCTTAGGGTTAGGGTTAGGGGTTAGGGTTAGGGTTAGGGTCAGGGTTAGTCTCTCGTCCTCGGCAGAGCCTGTTTCCGAAAAGGCACACGTCCGGCTCCTTGTCCCACACGGAAGGTGGCAGTCCTGAAAGCTGTTGCTGGTCTTCACCGTCCCCCTGCAGCCTATTCACAGGTACAACAGGATCTGGGACTCGGGCTTGCCCAGAGGAGGAACATCTCATGTCTCTCGTCCTCGGCAGAGCCTGATTCCGCAAAGGCACACGTCTGGCTCCTTGTCCCACAAGGAAGGTGGCAGCCCTGAAAGCTGTTGCTGGTCTTCACCGTCCCCCTGCAGCCTATTCACAGGTACAACAGGATCTGGGTACCCGGGCTTGCCCAGAGGAGGAACATCTCATGGCTCTCGTCCTCGGCAGAGCCTGATTCCGGAAAGGCACACGTCCGGCTCCTTGTCCCACACGGAAGGTGGCAGCCCTGAAAGCTGTTGCTGGTCTTCACCGTCCCCCTGCAGCCTATTCACAGGCACAACAGGATCTGGGACCCGGGCTTGCCCAGAGGAGGAACATATCATGGCTCTCGTCCTCGGCAGAGCCTATTTTTGAAAAGTCATACGTCCGGCTCCTTTTCCGACACGGAAGATGGCAGGCCGGAAAGATGTTGCTGGTCTTCACCGTCCCCCTGCAGCCTATTCACAGGCACAACAGGATCTGGGACCCGGGCTTGCCCAGAGGAGGAACATCTCATGGCTCTCGTCCTCGGCAGAGCCTATTTTTGAAAAGTCATACGTCCGGCTCCTTTTCCGACACGGAAGGTGGCAGGCCGGAAAGATGTTGCTGGTCTTCACCGTCCCCCTGCAGCCTATTCACAGGCACAACAGGATCTGGGACCCGGGCTTGCCCAGAGGAGGAACATCTCATGGCTCTCGTCCTCGGCAGAGTCTGATTCTGGAAAGGCACACGTCCGGCTCCTTGTCCCACACGGAAGGTGGCAGGCCGGAAAGATGTTGCTGGTCTTCACCGTCCCCCTGCAGCCTATTCACAGGCACAACAGGATCTGGGACCGGGGCTTGCCCAGAGGAGGAACATCTCATGGCTCTCGTCCTCGGCAGAGCCTGATTCTGGAAAGGCACACGTCCGGCTCCGTGTCCCACACGGAAGGTGGCAGCCCTGAAAGCTGTTGCTGGTCTTCACCGTCCCCCTGCAGCCTATTCACAGGCACAACAGGATCTGGGACCCGGGCTTGCCTAGAGGAGGAACATCTCATGGCTCTCGTCCTTGGCAGAGCCTGATTCCGGAAAGGCACACGTCCGGTTCCTTGTCCCAGAAGGAAGGTGGCAGCCCTGAAAGCTGTTGCTGGTCTTCACCGTCCCCCTGCAGCCTATTCACAGGCACAACAGGATCTGGGCTACGGGCTTGCCCAGAGGAGGAACATCTCATGGCTCTCGTCCTCAGCACAACCTGTTTCGGAAACGGCACACATCCTGCAACTTGTCAGAAAAGGTTTACAGTTAGGGGTTAGGGTTAGGGTTAGGGTTGGAGTTAGGGTTAGGGTTAGGGTTAGGTTTAGGATTAGGGTTAGGGTTAGGCTTAGGGGT